>NC_137028.1:24696524-24886524 GCF_032717465.1 Coenobita brevimanus | reverse complement strand
AGGATGGAATTTGCTGGAAAAACACAGGTCATGTGAGAGAGCAGTGGAAATGAGTTATCAGAGGAGTATGTGGAGTTACATAAAGAGACCGACAGACAAATGAAGAAGTGAAGGAGCATTGTGATGTGGAAGTGGATGTGATAGAAAGCGTTAGGAGAAATACACTGAAGTGGTTTGGCCATATGGAGAGGATGAAGAGCGAGAGACTAACAAGGAGAGTGTATGTGAGTGAGGTGGAGGGGGAGAGAGGGAAGGGGAGACCGATGATGAGATGGAGGGATGAAATGGAGAGGTATATGAGAGAGGGGTGTGTGAGGGGCGGGGGGCAGCGAATGGCAGGTGTCTGGATATGGATAGATACAGATGCACGGGAAAAAATTGGTCATTCATGAGTGGCATGACGGTATTACGGACACACCATTTTTCGACTCCTCTTCCATACAGGTAAAAGCCAAAAGTAAATGAGGCACTTCTTGGTCCTAGAAGTTTGTCTGATCCTGGACCAGGTCTGTATACTTTTCGGCAACGCTTTGATCAATGATTTTTGAGTTATTACAGAATACATGTTTTAGTGAAAGTCACCTACTTTTCAATTTCACAGATCCAAAACAGTACAAAAATTATGAATTATCAGCCAGAATTTATTACAAAACGGTTATAGGAACATGAACATGGAAGGAAATCCCGTTATGAAAATATTTTCGAATTATTTGTATGGAACAAAAATTGAAGGTCATTCATAAGTGACATGATGACGTTTCGGACATCCCACTTTTCAATTGCTCTCCCATGCAGGGAAAAACCAAAACATAAATGAGGCACTTAGCCCTAGAAGTTTCACTGGTCCTGGACCAGGTCTGTTTACTTTTTGGTGGCAGTTTGACCAACGGTTTTTTAGTTACTACGAAAAACATAAGTTGTGCCAGTCAGCAGTATTCTCATAGATGGAGATCAGTAATTGTCTCTGACAGTTACAGTCTTCAAGTTATTATGATATGAGAGTGGTGTAGGGAAATCCGAATCCTAGACAACATTTTATTCCTGACCGATTTCACGAAAAAGCTTCTTCAGTTCTGCGAAGCTTTTAGTGAAATCAGTCAGGGAATAAAACTTTGTCTCGGACTCGAGTTTCCCTTCACCACCCTCATATAACTGTCCTAATGTCTCAGCGGTTATTTAGTTTTATCCTTAACATTTTCATTATTAATATTATTATTATTATTAGTAGTAGTAGTAGTAGTAGTAGCAGCAGCAGTATCATTATCATTATTATCTTGTACTTGAAGACATTCCTTCTCTTCTGACACCCAGTCCGCCTTGCCTCATTACCCAGAGTTGCATCCTTATACCTAGCCTTTACCCGAAGCCGCTGACTTGCCAACATTGCACGTCTCCATGGCTTACACTGCTTCTTCCTCCCGCAGTGTCCTTACTACCTCTCACATTCGCCTTTTATCCTCCTCATTCACCGTCTAGCGCCTTCCTTGACTTACGTTCTTCACGGCACTTAATAATGCTTGACACACAGTACCTCTCCGTTTCCAGAACGTGCTTCGTGTCTCATAATACTACCCATTACAAATTAAAAAAATAAATAAATGAACGAGAGAGAGCTGCTGAATGATATGCTTGTGATTTTTATTTAAGTCTATAATTTTTAGGACGTTCTGGCAAGGTTGTAGCCGGTTTACCTTGCACACAGTCAGTTCAGGCAAGGTTAACTTCCATATACCAAATGTACCGGGTATAGTTTCCAATATTTACCATCCGTTAATATATTCCTTCTTCATCAAGGGTCATGTGCAAAACCGAAATCACAGCATATAACAGTTGAGAGAGAGAGAGAGAGAGAGAGAGAGAGAGAGAGAGAGAGAGAGAGAGAGAGAGAGAGAGAGAGAGAGAGAGAGAACCATTATTTTGAGTCTACTGATCTAGTAAAGCAATTTAGGTTACATGCTACCGTGATGGAGAGAAAATTAAGACAGTTCATGCAATAATGATCGCGATAATGTTATATTCCAACCAGGAAGATAATTAAAGACAAGAGAGTAAATGCAGAATGTTAGAGCGAAACGTAAGAAGGCAAAGGAACAAGAGAGGAGAAAGAAGAAGCTATTCATGAAAACATGGAAAGCACCAAGGAAAGGGAACGGTGCGAGAATCCTTGAGTGTTGAGTTTACTTTCGAGAACACCGAAGCAATGAAAGAAGAAGTAACCTAGCAACATCCTTCTTTTTTTTTTTTTTTTTTTTTTTTCAACAAGAATAAGGTAAGTATTTTGGGCTGTTGTTGTGCAACTCCAGTTTGCCCGACTGAGCAAATTCATCAACGGCAGGCAAGCAACCGCCCTGCAGGGCTGGCCCGTGCAATGAATCGATGTCCCCACGCGAATGACAGTGGCATGCCACATGGGAGGCGCGGGAAGTATAATGGAGGTTTGTTTACTGGGTGGACGTCCGCATTTGACTCTCCACCCAGTTAACAAGGGCACCACAGTAGACTCCACGACACGTTATTTAGCTGTATGGTTACCACCCAACACTGTAAACGGTATCCTGAGTTACAGGAAATCATTTGGCTTGTCAGTCGGTGTAAAGTCACCTGAAATGGGAAGAAGAGTAATATATAGTGACTGGAAAGATGGGAGGGGAAAAAAGAAAAGAAAAGGACAGACAGAAAACGGAAGACTTGAAGAAATAAGCAGTTCTATATCAAGTGAGTGGATGGTAGTCGCCCCCATCTTCTACCAAAGTTTTCAGGGCAAAAGAGAAAGAAATCTCTGTTAGTGAAAGAGTGGAGGAGAACTGATGCAATCAGAAGCTTAACGAGTGAACAGCTTGAAACATGAAAGGAAGAGAACATTTGTAAGTCGTTGCTTAAATATGGCTAGGACGAGGAAGATAAACAATGGGATATCATACAAAATGGAATAGATATGAATTATTATTAGTAAAAAAAAAAAAAAAAGACATACCGTAGTATTAAGTGAAATAAAACCATTTGCGAGAGGAAGCAATCAAAAACATCCTTCTAAACACTGTTGCAAATTGTACACAAGGAAGAACTAAAAAAGCGAAAGGTTGCGATTAATGACTGTGCACCTACGATTCTCCCTCTGCTGAATGTATCGTCTGGCGTTAAGAGTAGGAGAATTGTCTCAAACATGTGAGTGTTTATAGTGACAGTATTAACACCCTCAGGACCCTGTGCGTATTCATATCTGTATAAAAACTTCTGGCGTTAAGACGTTAAAGGTTGAGCTCTGTCGCTTGACTATCATTTTCTCTCTCTCTCTCTCTCTCTCTCTCTCTCTCTCTCTCTCTCGATTCTTACCTCTTTCCATTCCAACTCCCCCAAATTTTGCGGCCTTCTTCCACCCAGCAATCTCTCGAAGCTGCAATTCGTCATGACTGGCCCCTTCCCACTCACTCACAGCACGGCATTCTTCACACTTACCTCTTCAATCATCCTTCCTTCTCGTTCCCTCACATCCTTTGCCATGAACACTGATTAAAGGCTGCAGTCTTGAGTTAGCAATTTCCACTACTTTTTTTTTTTTAATGAAGCCCAGAGTATTAATAGTTTAGAAGCAGATGTCCTTTGTGTGTGGAGAGGCGTATGGGGAGGTAAAGAGAGCAGAAAGTGCTTTATATTCATATGATTTTAATGTGACTATTTCAGACAGAAGTACATAATGTTGATACATTTTTTCTAATTCATTTTCAAAAGGATAAGGGTGCACAGTCAGTCTTCACCCTGACGTTTTGTGATAACCACTGCCACATAATGTGCTAAGAGGACATACACACACACACACACACACACACACACACACACACACACACACACACACACACACACACACACACACACACACATGAAACTCTTTACATAATTTGCAGGTTAGTAGGTACATAGAAAGTATGTGTATTCTTAAACGCACACACTACTACATATAACAATAATAGCAGCACGAGGCGAGTGATATGTAAAAAAAAAAAAAAAAAAAAAAACATTAATTAGCCACTCGGAGGTGAATTTCCAGGAATAATTGACATGTCTTACATATCCTTAACATTTCTCCCACTTTATCGTTGTTCAGCATACATATAATTTGCAAGGTTAGTCCATATTATCGCTCTGTGTGTGTGTGTGTGTGTGTGTGTGTGTGTGTGTGTGTGTGTGTGTGTGTGTGTGTGTGAAGTGATTGAAAAGTCACTCCATGGATAAAGACTTTTTCACTCATATATCATTCATATGGATTAAACGTCAAATTAAAGTACCGCCATTTTACTGCATGAAATAGTACGTCATATTAACATTACAGCTCAGCCTGAGGTCCGTTGTTCAATATTGTCGTGAAGTCGTCTCAGTAATCCATTTACACTGGTTACTGATATATTATGAGTTACATATGCCAGTACCTGCTGACCCCTATCCTTGCATTCATCAACAATCTTTGGTTTTGTCTTCTAAACTTCCTCCTTTGCCTATTAACACAGGGGTAAATCACATGGATTTAAATAATGACTCCAATGTGGCCTTCAGTCACACCGACGTCCTGTCCATCTACCTGAAAATTTTCCATGTCATGTCCGTACAGTTTTGATCGGGGGCTCCATCTTGCATGTTGTCCCACTCTCAAATTATATTCCAAACGTCATAATTTAGCACTTCAGGTTATTTTTTAGGACTCATCGTTTCGCGAGTAATAATGGATCAATGACTCTCCTGTATATTATTTTATGTCACAATGTGTTTTTATGGTTGACATTGTGTCTTTGCAGCCATGTCCTTTGGGTCACGTCCTGCTTTGTGAAGTGATTTCTGTTGGTTGACGTATCCCCCATTACGTAAAACAGTTTCGCCTCTCCATTCCAGCTATCCCATCATGATCTCGACATACTTCAGTTTTCTGTCACAGTTTTCATGAAGAGTGTACTGAACGTAATGGGTTTTCCATGGACGAAACGTAAACGTTTTCCACACTGTATATATTGCACAGGATTCCCTGAAAACAGCTCGAAGTGACTGTCACCGACTTCTCTTAAACAAATTTGTATCAACCTGTTTTCATCCGATGAGGCTTGTGATCGTTCAAATCTTCTGTCTGCCAGATGAACCTGCCGTCATCAGCCTCTGTTGACAATCATTTCTTATAGTTGGATCGATTCTTTCCCACCTTTTCCCTCCACCATCACCGCTCTTCAACTAGTGATTCCCTCACCTCGTAGCGGACAATAATTTTTGCTCACTTTATATGCTGTATCAGTATTGGGTATCATTTCAGCTGTTATGGGGCTTCTATTACTGATGACTTTGCGGATGAATTTTGAGGGATTTCATTTCTATCCACAAGGTCATCAACAGGTTACATTTAGACTTTTTGTATGTTAGAACTGGAAGCAAGTTGATACTTCATCGTTTAGTCAGAATTAGCCTAAGGATAATTTTTTGAATTTTGGTACACGTTTCACAGAACTCTCTCTCTCTCTCTCTCTCTCTCTCTCTCTCTCTCTCTCTCTCTCTCTGGGGAGGGAAAGAGAGATAGGTCTTTCACTTCTCAGCTCAACCTTTGATGATGAACAAAAAATTTTGTCTTCAGACTTTGAAAATTTACATTATCTTCTACTTGTTTTTTGTTAATCTGATTATGTTACAGAATCATATTCGTATATTTGAGACCCCAGCGCTGACTAAGGAATTTTATATATATATATATATATATATATATATATATATATATATATATATATATATATATATATATATGAATACAATGGCTTAGATATACTGTATTATCTTAAAAAAAAAAAAAAAAAAAAAAACGAACCCTACAGTGAGACGAATCTAAATGCAACAAAAGGGTAGACAACGTCCAGTACTTTCAAAAGATATTTTTAGTATTGTAACTGGCACGATCACTAAATGGGAACCTTTTGTATTCAGTGTCCTTAGCAGCAGTTGCTAGCTCTCTACAAGCACAAAATTTCTAATTAAAAATTATTTCACCATCGTATGAAACAATATAGTAGGATAAATGTTGTTCACAAAAAAATCTACTCGGAAAGCTTATTTCATTGTAACGGATTTCCAAGTTGAACAAAGATCATAACATCTGCAAGCTAAAATCCTCTCTGAATTTAATTCGATGTTGAGTACAAAAGATAAAATATTCAGACCCGAGCGAGTAAAAGGATCCTTCCTGAAACGGAAGTATCTAAGTAATAGCAACAACTGCTTAACTGAATTTCTAAGAAACAGAGCATGCTCTTATTGTCGGTTTCAACAGTGTAATTCATAATTTGAGTGGTTAGAATTTAGATAATCTAGGAAGGGTCCAGTGTGGTGAGATTCTTTGAGTAATAAGAAACAATCGTCCACAATAAAAAAAAAAATGGTTTAGTCGTTTGCAGCAATCTGCTAACCATTTTCTTTCACAGAAGCACAGAAATATATTTTACCTAACGTGGGGCCCAGTGGGGAACCTATTGCTACGCAATCAATCTGTTAATAAACTTGTTATTGAATATGAATATATATTTATTGACTGCTAAATCTAAAAAGATTTTAGTTGCTGCTTTGTAAAACTTAGTTCTTGTCCTTTATATGGTTCAGAAATGTAAATATCAGCATTTTCATTTAAGGAGATGTTGGTGATTAAGTTTTTTATATCAAACCTTGCCATGTCAACAGGATGTGGAAATTACGGTTGTTTTAACTCTTGAACAAAATTGATGGAGTTCTTCACAGTCAAGGTGTTGGTGGCGAGGGTGTTCAATAAGGGAACAAGATATTTTCCCAAACTATAATTAAAACTTACCACTTCCTTGTGGGATGTTTTATCATTCATGTCAATATTATTATTAATATTACTTATTTTAAAAATGCGATATTTCAGAGGCTGTTTGGCCTAAAGCCTTAAATCTTGGTCAACTTAGTCAGAGAGCTGTCCACTTCTTTTGGCCAAATATGGTGGGAATCCGTCAATGGATCACCTGATACTATCCGAAACACAGTAAAGTAAGTCGGCCATGCTATCTCAAGAACCGCTTAATTTAGGAAGCTGAAATATATAGCCCTAAGCTGGTCGGAAAAGAGCATGGTTCTAGTCAGTTGATTATTCTCTGAGATCGCTTGGGGTAAGAAATTGGGACTTTTCAGGATATCGTGGATGTCACCCAATTTTCCATGAAAGAATAAAGCTAGAACCACCAAACTTAATGCATTTATAGCTGGATAACCTAAAATGACATGCACAAGATGGCTGACCTTGACCTCACGATCAAGGTCACATACGCTTTAGGCGGCCGTCTTGCAGAAAGGAATATGATTTCAATCGGTTGACTATTTTCTGAGATTCCCTGGTGTCAAAAACTGAATTTTTCCCGATACTCAGGATGTCATCTAATTACCCATGAATGATTAAAGCTAGAGGTCCCAAATTTAGTGTATAGACTGTGATGACCTAAAGTGACAAGCACAATATCAGTGACCTTGACCTCAAGGTCCCTTTATAGCACAGAGTCTAGTGGGGCTACAGGGCTAGGCAGTGGCTGTGGAAAGATTTTCTTTATCAAACTTGTCCTTTGAGAATATAGCTTAATATATGTGATTTTGAAAAATATTCATTGTGTTCTGTTACTCCTTTACCACAAGGTGTATTGAACAAAGAGTATCATCACCTACATTAGACTGAAATACATCACATGCTTCGGGAGGCAGAGCTGTATTTGTGTCATCCATTATTTGATTGGCAAAAGATCCTTCACAGTGTCCATCATTAGTCTTCATAAGGCATTACCTTTCACAGAAACGATTTCTCAGTATATCCATGTTGTGTAAAACAGTGGCTTACTGTACTATAGGTATCATAGTTTTGCCACCTTGGTACTATGTTTTTCGAAGTGGCATTCAATAAATACAGCGGATTTGCCACCTACACAGTAATTCCGTCTCGACACCGCATCTCGTAGATGATACATGTAATAATAGATTTTATTTCGAATCTACAACCATAGTTGCTCTTTTTCCCATTAATATTTCATTGTATGCCTCCTATGCCTTCATTCAATCACAAGCTCCTCACTAAGTCAGCTAGAATGTTAGCAAAGTTATTCCAGGAAACAAAGGCAACTGAATATCCATTCAGTACTACCACCACACTGACAGCACCACCCTCACACCAAACCTACACATCGTTTGATTACTGGTGGCAAAAACAAATTGTAATGGTACGAATATTTGTTTTCCTTGTGTAGATGATTACATGCGCCTGCATTGACAATTTGTCTCGAGATTAGTGCATTAAATCTGGGAATAAGAAGCCAAGTCTCATCATAAGGCATAAAGGATAATTTGTTTAGAATATATTTTGTTCGATCTGTAAACTTATCCAATTACATCTAGCCTTGATTTCACTCAAATTATTGATATATACTGAAGTTCCTTCAATTTACAATGTCACAGTTTTCATTTGTAAGCCAATCAACTGCAGAAATATGAAGCTAATTATGTTTACCCGTTTCAGTAATTCTTAAATGTTACATGTTACCATGCAATGAATTGCCTCTTATGATGCAAATATAATTTTTGTGGGGTTTACTGATTACTAGATTTTATTTTCTAACCTTTAATTTTTTACCTTCCTTCAGAAAGCGAAAGAGGGTATTATGTTTCACGCGATGTGTGTGTGTGTGTGTGTGTGTGTGTGTGTGTGTGTGTGTGTGTGTGTGTGTGTGTGTGTGTGTGTTTCAGCAAAATAACTCGACAGTTTCCTCTTGATTTTCGTCAAACTTTTTACGGAAGACTTGAGGGTTAGCCAAGACGAAGGACTAACGTCTTCAAATTGATCAACGGTCAAAGTCACAGGAATTGGTCGGTTTCTTACCGAGTAAGGTCAACTTAAACAGCTTTTTTATCCAGTTTACACCAATTTCTTGAAAAGAATCAGAATAAGGGAAGAACCAGGGGATTAATTTCTGATCATAATCAGTCCAAGGGTCATGTCACAGTGGAAGGTCAAAGTTCGATCCGTGTGACTCTGGGTGACTAACTAAATCTATTTCGTTCTGATTAGAACCTAATCTAGTGAGAGGGCAGAGGATCAACAATGGGGCTCAGCCTTTTTTTTTTTTTTTTTTTTTTTCAGAACAGTAAGAACGTGGTCACAGGGCAATGTAAACTTAGGAATATTTATCTGGTTAAGTCAAAACTGTGTGGATAGTTTTGGGTATGACAAGTATAAAAGGACTCGATCTGAGTATGGTCAGTCAAAGGTCAAGGTCACGGGGAAGAGTCAACTCGAATACTCTTAATTTGACTTCGACCACACTTGGTGAAAGGGTTAAGAGTAACGAATGAATAAAGCGTTTAGTTTTATAAAGCAATCAGTGGAAGGTCAAACTCACAGTACAAAGTCAAATATTCGGCTCTGAGGTAATTGGTTGGCGCGGGTATTGCACTCTGTGTGCTCCTTCTTGTTTGGGATTAGTTTCAGGATATTTCTGGCTGCATTCAGCAGTGCAATAATAATAATAATAATAATAATAATAATAATAATATACTTAATTTTTACTCATCAGACTTTACCACTCACAGACAGGCCTTAATTTCAAATAAAAGAGTATTTTTTTTTTTTTAAGCTGGAAAATTATATGCAATATCAGGAATTAAAAAAGAAACAGTACTATAGTATTGAGCAACAAGACGAGTTCCTTGGGTCTAGAATCAATTGACGAGAGAGAGAGAGAGAGAGAGAGAGAGAGAGAGAGAGACAGACAGACAGAGGCAGACAGACAGACAGACAGAGACAGTGAGGGAGAGAGAAGGGGGAGGGGGGCACCTGAGTATGGTGAACAGTTCATACGCGAAGAACGGGTACTGCGACCACCGTGGTCAGACAGCCAAGGACTGAGATGCATAACATAAAATATTATTGTCTTTCCCGGTCATCGTTAATGTAAGGGAATTTACCAAAGCAGAATAATGAGAGTCAGTAGGCTATGTCGCTGAGCGAGGGATTCCTCTATACTGTTTGATTGTCTGACACAAGAGCAACTAACCTATGAGATCTTCCACTTACGACCTTATGGTCATGTCGTCTTCATGTCACTATAGGTATCGTATTTTCTCCTTCATGTAAGAATATCCATGCTTTTCCTTTGTTACCGGAATTCCCCCCAAATTATATGAACTGCAGTGACAGTCAACCTCGTTCCCTTTTGGCCAGCCCTATGTTGCCCTTATTGATAGTCGCGTTTTCTTTGTCTTGTATTTTTTCTTTCTTGTTTATTTTTGACAGGCACCTCTACCCTTCAGAATAAACTGATTCCCACCAAACTTTGACATAATGACTAGCCTATGACCTAGTTGTGTCCTTAAGGTTTTGGTTGCTAGGCAACAACTCGTTGCCTAGCAACCGCCGAAAAACCACTGTTTTTGTACTTTTCACATTTTAAGCTTTAGATGCATTACTAATGGGCGTAGAAATTTCTGACTACTTTAGGTGTAATCTTAAGGTCATTCCCTGCTAGGAGTCCACCATCCATTTTTTCCTCTCATCTCTAGTTTTCGAGTGGCAACCCTGGAAAGATTGGCCTCAACGTCCCTAGCAACCAGTACCAGTTTTCAAAAATGCCACCTAAGTTCCGCAGTGGCTCGATGAAACTGAATGAAATTGTCACGGGGTTTTGTGAATCTTATATTAAATAATACCTTAAATGTTAACTTGTCAATAGAGACAAGGATGACTAGCGAAAATCAAGCAATGATTACTTTATTCCGGCTTACTTCACCGATTCTTTAAGGACGAGAATTTATAAACTTTCTCAACAATACACAGCAGAGACTAATTACTTACAAATGCTGTTTGTTAGTACTGCTAGCCTCTAGAGAAAGTGACTCCACCCCTGACAATCAATAACTAATACTAATAGTAATAAGCAGGTTCTTGCCGGTGCATTAACTCCTGGTTGCACAATGGATTTTATGCTTAATACAAAAGGACTGGCCTAAGTACCAGTTACGAATAATGCAAAGCGTTTATGCAAACTAGGAGCTATAACTAAAATAAGCTTAATGTGGAGAAATAAAACACGAGTTGACATTACATTAAGCTCAAGAGAAAAGAACTGTGAATTTATTAATTACAATGAAATAAATGTACGTTACATGTTTCAAAATGAATTCAAAATAACAAAGAGAATACACTCACTCGCTCACTCAAAAGCTAACACTTAAACCTAGGAAAAACGAAAAGATTAAAATACTGGTCAATGGAGGGGGCCAAACAAGTAGTCTGGGCATCTGTGCGATGAACACCAGACGCTGCTATTCAATAGACCCTCTTTGCCAATTCACCGCTGGGTGGAGATCTCAGGAGCTCGCTGTACAACGACAGCACTGCTTCACACTGGAGCACAAGCGGTCCTTATCTCAAGATGATCCAAGACCGAATTCAAATTGTGAGAGAGAGGCGAGGGAGGGCTGCACTTACTAACGGCTAACGAAAAGAAAGTGAGCGAAACACGCCCATAATAAATCACTCAGCGAAAGCGCCATCGTCAATCACAAGGATGATTACTTATGAAACAGTGAAAAATGTTTTGAAAACACTCCCGATTGGGTGAATATGGGGACGGTTAAACTGAGTGATACTTATAGGGATTCCACTAGAATTTGCAGTTTCCCACCAAAGTTCAGTGTCACGAGTTTGTTTAGATACAGGATCCCGCCAACTCGTGACAGTATGCCCCATCAAAATCAATTTTTTTTTTTACTTCAGGAAATTTTTTTTTTTTTTAATATACATACATATAAATCCTAACTTAGTCGCACAAGATTCACACTGTGGTGTGTGTGCTATCCTGCTACAGGAGAAAGTCACAGTCACCAGTGAGCGAAAAAAAACTCATATTTACGTTAATAGAAGCAAGCTTGAGGAAAAAACTCCGTGATGATGGTGAAAAATCCTGTACTCAGTTCAAAGTGAGCAAAAAGTTTGCTACATTTACATTAACAACTAATTGTTATGTAGCGTGATGTATGTAATACACGGTGTGGGTGTGACAGTTGTGGTGTAACTGTGCCTATGTGTAAAATTATGTGATACAAATCATTAGTAAATAATGATGAAGAGAAGAGGCAGCAGCATGTGTGAGGGATGACCAGCGGATCTGCACGACAATGCTGCACCCGTCAGCTGCACCTGCGAAAGGAATCAAGGTGGAGCATCAAAAATGTCATTTCTCTCTCTCTCTACCTAGCAATCAGTACTTATGTTATTATTAACCAGGAAACGTAGTCTTTGGATTTACAAATCTCTCAGAACCCTTATAGTTTACTGGTTAACCAAGCATTATTAACCAGGAAATGTGCCAGTTCTTGAATTTACAAATCTCTGAGAACAGGCAGTTTACTAGTTAACCTAACTCTACACTTACGATTAACATTAGGAAGCTGAGAATCCCTACGCAATCTCGGGCAGGTCACATTTTAACACCCACCGTGGGTGTGAACACTCATGTGGATAATGTGCATTCTCCGGGAATCCTATTGAGGAGGTCCACAGCTCGAGACGTTCCACAAGGTAATTCATACACAGCCTCGGATTGTCTCTACGGGGTTCACAAACTTCCCTGTTTAACCTACAGTACATAATATGTATGTACAGTAGGGTGTTTCATAAAACCAGACCATATCAGATATTTGTTCCTCATACATGCCTGAGTTCGTCTTACCAAAATATCACCCCTGTCCAAAATCTACCCTCCTCCGACTGAAATAAAGGGTCCCGAGAAATTAAGGTTTTCCTGAAATTTTTTTTTTTTTTGTGTGTGTGTAAATCATTGCTGCTTTATTATCTATAACAAAAGAATAATTGGCTAGAGAACACACATAAGGTACAAAAGTGATAAAAAAAAGCACAATCACATATAGTTACTTTGTTAATTCTGCCTTTTGCTTCTTTGGAAATTCTTTCCTGTGCTTAAAGACTGCTTTCAATAAGAACTGTTTGTCTTCTTCCTTTGTTGTTAATGTGGAATTGAACTTTTTGATAAGAGCTATCCCCCGTTCAGCCGAATCATTAACCACAGCCAGGTCATGGACCCTGGCTTGACCTTCAAGGTACTTGAGTCACTTTCCCAAGACGCAAGAGGATTTTGAGTAAAGGCATCATCAATGTCGAGAGTGTTGAACAGATCCATCGTCCTCGAGGTTACAAAATCGGATAACGTTTTTCCCTTAAATGAGCCAAGGATGCTTTTTCCCTCAATACGCTTGGCTACTTTCTTCAGTGCCGGCTTTGATAGGTTATCTTGCATCCTTCTTTTCTCCTCTTGGTTAAGTTCTTTATCAAAGAATGCCAAGCCAACCAATGCCTCTGAGAGGTACCACAAGTGTCGTTTCATGGCTGTTTGCGCTTCCTTGGCAACATTGATGATCACTGCTTCTTCTTGTAATGTTTCCATGTCTTGCAAAAACTCCAGATCAACACTTGGAGCCTGCTCTGCTCTTGGTGCACGACACCAAGCCTTTGCATAGGCCAGGGCAACAAAAATGCAGATTTCTGTGACTCCTTTAAGTTCCCACTCTGTCATCTTGAACTGGTCTTGTAAAAGGTATAGCTTTAATGCATAGATAGCTTTCGCCATCCACCATGCATTGTGATATGCTCCTGGCTTCCGCAGAGGCACATTGGCAGTAGTCTCTTCCCCAAGAAAGAGAAGGACCAGCTGAAGAAGTTCTTTATAGTCATCCCGCTGCTGATAGACAGAAAGAGATTGCCTCACAATAAGAATAGTTCTGTCCCTGAGACCCTGAAGAGGTTCGGCAATGGTGCAGCTGGTTGTCAGGGATCTATCGATTGCATGCCACTGATTCTGGAGTCTTTTAAAGATTTTAATATTAGGCCCAGTGGTGGGGCCCATTGAGAGGTGGAAGGCTTTGGCTAGAACAATTTCATAAATATGATGCCTGCATGCTAGGTATAGAAGTTGTTTCTCAAGAGTGTCCTCAATCTTGGTGCAGGCACCTACATGAATGCCAGTGTTCGATGCTGTAGTGTCAAATGATAACCCCTTGATTCTATCTGACAGGTGGTGTTCCCGTACGGATTCAATGCATACACGTGCTATCTCCGCTCCTGTACCAGCTGGAATTTTTGGAATCCCAAGCAGCTTCTCTTGACCCTTCCCGGAAACTAGAATGGCAATTCGATCCTCAGATATGTTACCTGTGATTGTAGGCAGCATTTTCCCATCCCAATGTAACACTAATGGTTCACCAGGACAAAACTCTTCCCCTTGATACGCCACTGCTACTTGCCTCCGAATCGACTGGCGAGCACGGTACATTGTGGAAGCAGAGATGGAAATTTCATTCAAATTTTGCCCTAGGGATTGGGCGACTACACTGTAGGACATTGCTGCATCACGGATACTAATGTTCATCCGGTCATAAGCAACAGCCACATCTTGATTTATGAAGTTCTTTGACCGCTTCTTTTTAGGACATAAAGTAGAGGTAGATGCATCCAAGGAAGGATCACACTGCTCATCTGAGGATGAGGAACTGTCTTCTAAAATTGCAGTCTCTGTTAATACCTTGGACTGATGAATCTCCCGGTCTTGTCTCTTAGCCTGCTCTTCCTCTCGATGCCTTTTCCTACTCTCTATTTTGGCCATCTTCATGTCCACTGATCCCATACTGCTCTGTGCGGGGTCATCCTGCTGACTAATGTAGAAACTCTTGTCTTCCTCGTTTTTCATCATACAAAGGGCTTTGGAATAACCAATATCAAGGATTTCATTTCTAATTTCTTCCATGAACATTTCTTCAGCAACACGACAGCTCTCCTCTGATCGTTTCTTATTTTTGACTAGCTTTTCATAACGCTTGAAGAGAGATTCAATTTTCCGAATGGCGTTGTCTCTCCTCATAGTAGGAATCCTAGCTTTCTCCCAAAAGGGCATTATAGCATCCAAACAGAGATTCACAGATTTTCTACGTCTTAGCTGTTCCTGCTTTTGATGAAAGAAGTACTTCTTCATGACACTCAGCTTGGTTGGCAGACGGCTACCTAGGATATCCTTATTTGGCTGGCCTATGAGCCAGACTTCGTTCTTGCTTCGAGTTGCCATAATCAAACGTTAAGCACACCTGCAATGGCAAAATTGATTGATTAGTGAAGGAACCAAACATGCAATGGTGATATGTGACTAAAGTCTGTTTTCTTTCATCTGGCATGAATTTTCAAACATTTTCAACCAATTTTTTTTTTATTATTATTGCTAATTATTAAATATTCTTACTAGATATATAGAAACCCAACAATACTTTACTTTTACTTCATCCCTGGCTATGAACTGTATAAAATAGTCGAATATTTACATTTAAAAAAAAATGAAAAATTACCAGAAAAACAAACAAACCATAGCACTACAAAAAAATAAAATTATATACACACACACACACACACACACACACACTAACCTCTCGCTGTAAAGCCTACAACCAGACTAAGCGCATGACAAGCTGACAAAATGAAAATTCTCGGGACCCCTAAATATGTTCCAATCAAGCTGAAACTTGTTCAGACTCGTTTTCTGAGCCAATGGAACAGGATAATCAATGAGGATAAAACTTCCTTACACTTTTATATTTCAACCCTCTGTAATGAAACACCCTAATGTACAGGCCCTGGACATAATGTGTCTTGAGGGGCCAACGGGCGAGACGTCAGGTCTGCACCCACATTACCACTGCCCTGTCTCTCAGCTAACTCAGAGATTATGGGTGTGGTTTCAAACGGCACAGGAAGGACATGTCCCTGATTAGTGGTACATGGACACACATTGCAGGAACACACAAAACTATCTATCGCTCATCCCATCCCTGGCCTGAAAAAGTCAGCTCGGATATGGCCCTGGGTTTTCCTTTTGCCCAGGTGACCTCCTGACGCTGAACAATGACCCCATTCTAACACTGCTTGGCGGTACTTTGCAGGAACGACGAACTGCAGTCGAACCTCGCCCTGGGGTGTTCGTGACTCACGGTACAGCCATCCTTGTTTACGAAGGAACTTGGCTTTACCTCCCTGTGAATACTTTATCACTCTACCCTTTTGTTCCTTCTGCATGGCAGCAAGCGTCGGGTCAGAATGTTGTTCTTGAACAGCAATTTGGCTACACATCAGATCTTGCAGCGATGCAATGGTCACTTTGGTGACACAGTTTGGAGCCTCGAGCATGGCTCGTGTTACTGCAGCCGAAGTCTGAGTAGCGTCATCTTCGGTGCAACTATACTTGGCGCCGGGAATATTGCCTATGATAAGGTCAAATAAAGGTTCTGGCATGACAACTGCGACTGTTGTACCAGTGTAAAATGGAAATGCCACCTGAATACGTGCCTCAGGGAACAATCTCACTGATCCATCAATAAGGTTAGCTTGGATCTGTCGACCTGTGTACTCAGGCCGAACTAGACTCTGCCTGACAGAGCAACCTGAGGAACCATTGTCTCTCAGGACCTTCACAGGAATGTCTCCCACAAACCCTGGCTGAACAAGGAAGGCGCTGACACCTGTGGGAGGGCCTGTGGAGGAAGCAGTTAGCCACTGATTAGGCTGCTGAATAAATGAAACATGGTGCCCTGAGAATTTGATACTCCAGGGGTTGTACTCACTGTCTGGGGAGACAGAGCATCAGCCTCCTGTGAAGGAGTGTTCACTGTCGCTGGGGGACTAGAGTACTGTGGGGAAGTACCCGTACTGCTAGGGACGACACCACCTTGCTGCTGCTGAGGAATGAAGGCTGCATTTGCCTCCTGCCTCCGAGCGGCTGGTGCTGAAAAAGACAGTCCCGACGGTCGGTTGCGTGGCTGATACTGCTGCTGGTTAGGATACTTGTTGTACCGCTTCCACTCAGTTTTCTGAGCGTTTTGCCCCTGGTCCTTCTTCTGCGGTTTTGAACCTTGGCCATTATACTGAAAACGGCCTTGTTGCTGGGGTTCCGTCTGAGACAGTTTCCCAGATTTATCAGCTTTCTTGTTCCAGGTATGCTGCTTGCAAGTTTGATATCTGTAGGCAGTGAAGAATGCATCAGCCTTCTCCACCATTTGGCTGGCATCCTTTACCTGGCAGATGTTAAGCTGAGCCATAAGTTCGGCAGGTCACAACTTTTCTAACTGCATGCGCAGCATAAGGTCAATTATCCCCTCACACGTGGAAGGAGTTTCATCTTTCTCCTTCCACTCATCTAAGTAAGCAGTAAGCCGGTTGAGAAACTGAACGGCAGTCTCTTTTTCCTTAAAACGCCCTCATGAACTGACTCTTGGCGTCGTCAACTGTGAGGCCATACACTTTGACGAGTGCGGCCTTCATCATCTCATACATGAGCTTGTCTCCACGAACTCTGAATATCGAGGGCAGGGCCCTCAAACAGGCTAAGAAACTGAAGCTGCTTAGCTGCATCATCCAGCTGGTAAAGCTGAGTCATGTCTCCAAAAAGGAGCTATGTATGGCTTGATTCACTCGCCTTCCTTGTATGGGGGAAGCTTGATGTGTAGGGTCACCAGGATATGTGCAGGAATAGCGCTCGTGGAGCTTGGGCCAGCTGCACCAGATGTGTCTGAAGCCAAGGAATCTCGCTTGAGCTTCAACATTTCAATTTCATGTTTTTCGCGTGCTTCTCGCTTGGCACGTTCGTGTTCTCGTTCTCTCTCTCGTTGTTCACGGTCGTATTCGCGTTGTTCTCGCTCGTATTCGCGTTCTCTCTCTCGTTGTTCTAACTCGAGTTCGCATTGTTTTTGCTCGTATTCACGTTGTTCTCACTCGTGTTCGCGCTGCATTCTACGCTCTTCACGAGCATAATTTTCGCATCGCTGCTTGTAATTAAACCGAGAGAGGACGTAATCCTTTACTTCTTTGGGGTCGGTAAGCCCCATAACTTTAGCTTCCTGCACATAGACATTGGTAGACATGATGCTAAAGTCAATCTAAGTGAACTAGAGACTAAGCACTGACTGCTATTTTGCAGAGAAAGATGCCAATAATTGAGAATAAAGAATATAGGCACAGGTTACTGGTGACCAGTTTTATATAGTTAAACTTGGTAAAGAAAAAAATAAACAAACAACTGACTATGAAAACTATTATGTAAAATTAATAGAACTGAATCAATAATCATCAGTAACATAGTGCCTATAGACTTTAATGATAAATACCTAAGTATGAGTGAGTGAGTATTATCTCGTGAATAACTTTAGAGCTAGGAGTTAATATCCTGGAATGAGGTCGCCAGATGTCACGGGGTTTTGTGAATCTTATATTAAATAATACTTTAAATGTTAAATTGTCAATAGAGACAAGGATGACTCGTGAAAATCAAGCAATGATTACTTTATTCCGGCTTACTTCACTGATTCTTTAAGGACGAGAATTTATAAACTTTCTCAACAGTACACAGGAGAGACTAATTACTTACAAATGCTGTTTGTTAGTACTGCTAGCCTCTAGAGAAAGTGACTCCACCCCTGACAATCAATAACTAATACTAATAGTAATAAGCAGGTTCTTGCCGGTGCATTAACTCCTGGTTGCACAATGGATTTTAAGCTCAATACAAAAGGACTGGCCTAAGTACCAGTTATAAATAATGGAAAGCGTTTATGCAAACTAGGAGCTATAACTAAAATAAGCTTAATGTGGAGAAATAAAACACGAGTTGACATTACATTAAGCTCAAGAGAAAAGAACTGTGAATTTATTAATTACAATGGAATAAATTTACGTTACATGTTTCAAAATGAATTCAAAATAACAAAGAGAATACACTCACTCGCTCACTCAAAAGCTAACACTTAAACCTAGGAAAAACGAAAAGAACAAAATACTGGTCAATGGAGGGGGCCAAATGAGTAGTCTGGGTGTCTGCGTGATGAACACCAGACGCTGCTATTCAATAGACCCTCTTCACCAATTCACAGCTGGGTGGAGATCTCAGGAGCTCGCTGTACAACGACGGCATTACTTCACGCTGGAGCACAAGTGGTGCTTATCTCACGACGATCCAAGACTGACTGAATTCAAATTGTGAGAGAGAGGCGAGGGCGGGCTGCACTTACTAACGGCTAACGAAAAAAAAGTGAGCGAAACACGCCCATAATAAATCACTCAGCGAAAGAGCCATCGTCGTGCACAAGGACGATCACTTATGAAACAGTGAAAAATGTTCTGAAAACACTCCCGATTGGGTGAATACGGAGACGGTTAAACTGAGTGATACTTATTGGGATTCCACTAGAATTCACTGTTTCCCACCAAAGTTCAATGTCACGAGTTTGTTTAGATATAAAATCGCGCCAACTCATGACAGAAACTTTCCATGCTTATAGGCAATGACCAGTACTACAACTTTCCATTGTACATCTATTTTCCTAATTGGCTAGGTCAGGGGTCAAAGGTCATCAGATAAGAAAATGGTGAAAATAACTATAATCAAGACTTCGCTCGTGCGAAATGCTAAGGCTTCGAGGAATATTAACCCCTACACCGCAGGCTTGTTTACCAATGACTTGCATGTGCCGCGGGGTTATTTGGGCTCCGACAGACTCTCAAAAAATATTTGCCAAAAATCAGTTATTAGTCCTAGAATAATAAAATTACATATGCTTATGGCACATACCTTCAGCTTTCTCCTGGAATGATTGTTGAGCCTTCGTCGGTTACCGTAGGACTTGTGGAGACCTCTGAAGTAGGGTAACGAAGTCTCCACTTTACACTTCCCGACAACCCGTAATATGATTACCACAGCCAGATACAAACACTATAAACACTATTCTACAATTTTCAAGTATTTTGGGGTCCATACTAAAAAAAAAAACACTGTGAAAGCAATGGAAATTACGAGCGCGTCTGATCGTCGCACTGGCACTAGTTTGCTTTTGTTACTCTGTCATTTATTATTCATAAAACCCCTCACACTTTATATTTCTATTACTATATAACACTTATATATATCTACAGTCTTTCTCCATAAGTTTCCTTCAGTAGTATTAGTTTATTGTCACTGTAGGGATTCAATTTCTTTCAGTAAAATACGTAGCATTCACTTTCTCGTCCTGTATACTGGCATTGAGAGTGAATGTCACTTTCATCTTCACTCTCATAACTCATAGCATTCAGACATGCTAGAGTGAAACTTTCACTTTCATTACTCCTAGGGTATATACTCGTATTCTTATAATACTACTCATTTACATTTCTATTTACGTTCTCTATTTTATTTACGTTATTTACATTTCTATTTTATTTACACTGTGTTGTGCACTGTCACTTGAAATAACTTATAAAACTATTTTCCATTGTTCACGTATATTTACATTCATTACTTTCACTTGCTGTTTACACATTATTTACACATTATTTACAATTCCACTTGCACTGTTTTACTCAATAGAAAGATCGTAGTCACTCTTTTATCAATTGTCAGCCCTTTACCTCTTTCCACACGAGGTTTAGTAGGGGGTAAAGGTCACAGGGCCATTTGCATGGGGGTGAAAAAAGGCCTTGAAGTCAGCAAGAAGAAACATACGTACCCTCGCTTCGGAAGATGAGAGTAAACTGACAACGGAGGGCCAGCGTGGAGGCCTGCTGAGGGGTTATTCAGAGTTACCAATATTGGTTCTTGAAACAGCTAAGTCTAGCACTGATATGATTGGCAGGAAATCTAGACAATACATTATAAATTTGGTAGTTCCAGGTGAATGTAAATATCACTTAGGCTTCTCCCTTCCCTCCTTACATGTATATTTATTACGAAAATAGATTAGAGGCCTACTTAGGAGATATATATTCAGAGCTACCAATGTTAGATCTTGAAACAGCTTTGTCTAGCACTGATATGATTGGCAGGTAATCTAGACAATACATTATAAATTAGGTAGTTCCAGGTGAATGTAAATATCACTTAGGCTTCTCCCTTCCCTCCTTACATGTATATTTACTACGAAAATAGATTATACGGCATATTTCAAGGGGAAAAAACTGCGAAAATTAGCGAACGAGTGCACGTGAGGTGTTGTCAGGTGATAATTAGCCAATTCCAGGTGTATGGCACTCTCACTTACCTTATTTCTTTCTTGTATATATTATTTGGTATAAGAATAGGATATAGGGCTTATTTCAATGGATGAAATCAGTGAAAAATTCCAGGGAAGATTTACTTAGCGTAGCACGGCCAGGCAGGCGAGAGGATAGGGTAATGGAGGGGGGGTAGGGAGGGGAGTCAAGAACGGGGAGAAATGGCTAAATTGTCAACAATGGATGGGAGTACAGATGAGATTAGGAGTGCTGACTAGTGTTGGACATTGGCAGTACTGATATATGATACAAGCCCCCACTTGGAAGCCCGGGTGAATTCAAAATAACACAGAATCACAAAAGCGACGCCCCGCGGTATGATCCCTTGCTCCCAAGCATCACGAAAGTGACGCCCCGCGGTTAAGGGGTTAAGCGAAGGCTATGATTCTTGGAAGGAATGCTGCACTGGAGTACCCCCATACATAAATAGCATTTATTGTTGAAACTCACTTCCAGTTGCTGTCAGCACCACAAAGAGGTTGTACCTTTGGTGGGCCATTCTGCAAATTTCAAGTTCCGCAGTCGGTTGATGGAATGGAATGAAACTTTGCATGCTTATGGACCTTAATAAGTACTACAAGTGTGCTTCGTACATGCATGACCTATATCCGCCAGGTCAGGGGTCATAAGTCACCAAGTGCAGATAATAGGAAAAGTGCCAAAATTGCTCGTGTGAAATGCTATGGCTTTGAAGATTATTAAGCTAGTCAGGGCCATGATTCTTGAGTGGAATGTTGCACTGGAGTATCTCCATATAGAAATGGCTTTTAGTGTCGAAACATACTTCTGGTTGCCGACAAAGCTTGGTCCATTTAGAGCTGGCCATCATCGCCTACCAGCATGTTTTTCTAAGAGTTGGATAGACTGGCTCATACTAAAGAATTCTGTCATTTATCGATGCTCTGAGTGGGGGAGATGCATGAAGAAGCTGAGGTTGATACTGTATTTAAGGTTGTATTCATAGGCCATTGTTTAACTGTGCTCCATAGAACTGTGAGAGATCAGTGGGTTATGGAGCACTGACTGGTCTTTCACATGACCTCAACCCAGTATTCATTTCAACAAGTAGGTAGGTTGGGATCACAGAAGGGATTAGGGTCGGGTTTACTTTCTTTCTCTAAATTTTCTTACATTTAGAAATGCAGGTGGTATTTAATATCTCTACGATTATTTTTTTTATCCATAAAGAAAGGCTAAAGTCTTACACCTGTCCAGAGTGTTTGTTTTCAGTAGCAAAATTTCCATATACTGACATAAATTTTAGTCTATTAATATAAACTTGTGTTAATGCTTGTTAATGCCCCTTGATGCCAGTCGTAGGTGAAGACAAAGTCTCAGCGAGTTTTCTGATGATATATTAAACACCGTCTTAAATCTTATACAGCAGCACCTGACACCACCCGTGTCCAACCCAGCCCGTCGCTAACTGTGTCTCTGCCGGCTCTCCCCGGCTCGAGCGGTGGTGTGACCACGGAAGTCATGATTCATTCAGACGTTGACATAATAAGATAAGTGCTCACAGACATAACATTGGGCGGTGACGCCCTACTTGGATTCTACTTACAACTACTTACATACTATATTTACACACTACATAATATTTACAAATGGTTACAAACAGTTTTCCCCCTCATCAAAAAGTGTGTCTCCTAACACAGTGGTGAGGCATTAAGTCATAATATGGCAAGAATGCAAGTGGCCTGAGTATACAGTCAACCGGGACTACATGGGAGTATAATAATAAATGAGATAAAACTACATATTTCAAGAAGCTGGATGTAAGAAGGGACTAATATATTTACAGTACATGGCCATGTTGGAAAGATACACATATAGGTTTGGTCAATTTACAACTGGATGTTTTAGTATATATATATATATATATATATATATATATATATATATATATATATATATATATATATATATATATATATATATATATATATATATATATATATATATATATATATATATATATATATATATATATATATATATATATAAAGTACTAATAATCACAAAAGGAGTGTTACTTAGAACTACCAGTTTCCAGGTCTCTTGGTTGTCACACTAACCTTGTTGCTACACAGATCTCATGCAACCTTTTGTCCATTCACTTGAGACAACAGTACAGCATACATACAATTGCAATAAAACCTTGAAAACATAAGACCACCGGAGGGAATACAAACTGGATGTGACCAGGAGCGGTTAAAAGCTGAAGAGAACTGGTTCATAATGAAATCAGACTGGTTTAGAAAGTTCAACATACGTAGGTTCTCTGATGTGATGGAAAGATTGTCTGTAGGTTTGAAGATGTCATATTTGTGGGAGTGATGTGCGAAGTGATAATGTGTAGCATGGGCTATTACAGACCCAGACTTTACTGTACAGTAATCAGGGGCCTTATATAAACTAATTGCAGATTTCCCAGGAACGTATTCAAATGTTGGATTATAGTCAGTCACAGTGACTGCCCAACGTGCAAGTCGACCGGTAAGATTACGTCCCCGAAACAGGACACGTAAGGGAAGATGGTCTGTTTGGATGTGAACAGGATATCCGTAGATGATGTCACGGAAATGTTTTAGAGACCAGACCACGGCAAGGGCTTCCCAGTGAGTTACACTGTAATTCTTTTCCGCGGACTTTAGCACACGGCTAGCATAGGCAATGACACGTTTCTTCCCTTCGGAGTCATTTTGCATGAGAACGACACCTAGGCCTACCCTGGAAGCATCAATGCACAGAAGAAATGGTTTTGAATAATCAGGGAATGCCAAAGCTGGGGATTGTGTTAGAGCATATTTTAGTGTTGTGAATGCGGTCGCCTGTTCATCAGCTCACACAAAAGACGCATCCTTCTTTAGCAATTTTGTTAATGGCGCAGCTATCTGGGCGTACCCTTTAATAAATCTTCTGTAATACCCACTGAGACCGAGGAAACTGTGTACAGTGTCGGTGTTGGTTGGAGTTGGGAAATTTGTCATGGCTCTAACCTTGTCATCTGATCTATGAATTCCGTGAGCGTCAACAACATGTCCTAGGAATTGGAGTTTCTTACGTAAAAAGTCACACTTTGATAATTTGATCTTAAGTCCAGCTTGTTTGAGTCTAGTGAACACTTCGGCCAAATTTTCTGAGTGTTCCTCCACCGAGTGACTAGCGATTATGACATCATCTAGATAAGCAAAAACTGAGTGACCTATCATGCAGGCGAAAACTGTATGAAATAGCCGCATGAACGCTGATGGTGCATTTCTCAAACCGAATGGAAGTCTGTGGAATTGGTAATGCCCGGATGGAGTACTGAAGTCTGTGATAGAACGAGATGATTCCTCCATTTCCACTTGCCAGTAACCATTTAAAAGATCTAGGGAGGAAAAAACAATTGTCTTTGCCTAAGGATTCCAGCAAATTAATGAGTACAGGAATTGGAAATCTGTCTGGGACAGTTAGTGCATTCACACGTCTGTAATCTATCACTGGTCGTAACTCACCACCTTTCTTTGGAACCAGAAATAGTGGGCTGTTCCACGGACTATCAGAGTGTTCAATGACCTCGTTATCCAACATATCCTGAATAAGACGATCAGCTTGTTGACGTTGGCTATGTGGTAAACGGTAGGCAGGTATATATACTGGGTGAGCTCCGGGCTGTAATGTAATGGAACACTTTACGAAATCGGTCTTCCCCATATTCTCACCGGGTAGGGCTATGACTTCACAATAGTCTCACAAGAGATTAATTAATTGACTTCTGTGTTTGGGATAATCGCTCTGTTTCACATGAGATTCAAGATTAGATGGAATATCGGTGGACTGAGCAACTGAGCACACATCAGCAACAGAGTGTGGGAAATCCTGGCACACACGTACAGCCGCTGGGTATACCAAGAAATCACCAATCTGTGTTCCCGTTCGTAACTTTAGCGCGGCGTTGGTAGTGTTGGCAAGGTACAAGTAGCATAAACCATCCTCTAGCACCGTACACAACGCCGACTTATAAGCTAAGCCATTCATACAACACGTCTCAGGTAAGGTTAGTATATCCACTCCTGCTGTCGCACCCACAACACGAACAGAGACCTTTGTAAATTTGTGCGGCAACAAAATTGTGCACTGATTTGATACTGCACACCTTGTCTCTGCGTGTTGTAAAACATCATTCACACTATGTGAGGTAGTTAAATGAGACGTGTCTGAGTCGGCAAGTGTGCCACTGTCAGAGGGGTTGATACGATCCACAGTTGAATGCTCAGAGGATGTAGTACTAGATGGTAATGTACTTGGCTGTTCAGGTAACGGTGTGTGTACCTGTTTACTCTCGAGTAATGTTGGAATCACGTGAGATTTGCTAACTGAGTTGGTTTGGGAGAGTACTGGACGTGGCTATTCCATACTAGATATTGGGAAACCATTGATATCTATGGTACGAGAAGCAGGGAGGAGAGCAATAGCTTCTTGGGCCATTGTCAAAAAGCCAATGAGAGTGTCCGCTGGATATTTAAGATCATTAGTGACATGAAATTCCACGTCAAAATGTCTTAAGACTTTATCAAGTTGTACTTCTAGTGTGAACTTTCCTTTGACATGAAATTCTGAGCCATCCACACCGCATAGGCGAATATCAGGTGGTTCAAGGAGCCCAACTCTTTTATTTATTTTCCTAATGTTGTTTAACCCGTCATGTCCCGACCACTTTCGCACCTCCGACACGCCCCCCAGTCCTGACCATTTTTGGAAAAAAAATTTTTTGGTTAAAACCTTCGCTTTTGGTGAGAAACATCGAAAATTCTTAGAGAAATCGCTCACCTGAGGTTTAAAATACTCGTTACAGGTAGGAATACCTCCTTACCTTACAGGGTTTTCTATCAGGCTGGCCGCAAAGAAAACGAGTTCTGTGGGAGGATAATTATTTCACACCACTCCTAAACGGTATTTATTTATTTATTTGGTACGAATTTATATGTAGTATGAGAGTATATTGGTTTTCAAACAGTAATATAGGCATTATAAGCATTGTTTCACTCACTAACTGATCACCATTCCTGACCTTCTTTTGCCACATTACCTGATCATCGTTTCTGACTGTTTCTTCCTCTAATGCTATGTAAACTTTGTCCTCCACATTGTCATCAATTAGGGAATCACTCTGGCCCTGAATGTCTTTATTGGCCAGGTCACTGGTAACAGGTGAATTGCCGAGACAATGGTGTGGGGGGGGAAGGGGGGAGGTTATGCAGTGTAAGGCATTGTCCCTGCTTGGCATCTTGTAGAGGAATAGAGGAAGGTATCCCGTGTATACGTACGAAAATCTACGCACGAAAATTGAAAATTGTGCAAATTAGGGACCTTGCAATTGTAAAACGTACCAGTACGTCGACGGGACTGGCAAATGCAAAATGTTGCAATGTACCCATACATCGACAGGACGTCTTGGGTTAAAGAGGTATCTGAGATCAGGTTTACCATAGATCCGGTGTCCATAAAGAAAGAGCTTTGTACTCCTTCGCTCCACCCTAGAATGACTAAGCCTAAAGATGTTATAGGTCCTACCTGGCGAATGGGGAGTTGATTTTCTGTTACATTATTTTCAGACATTGGTGGATCTTCTGCTGTTAGGTTACATTTCTCTAATCCGAGCGCTCGTCTTCCCCCAACTGACGGCTCCTAAGGTAATGACACTCGTCCGTGGAGTGAGTTGTGCTATTCTTGTGATATTTGCATATTAGACGTCTGGACCGCGAGGGTGTGTGCTGTCGTTCCCGTGAGCAGAAACGTCTTTCTTTGCGTGCACAACTAGACTCTCGATGACCTACATTACCGCAGTGCCAGCACACAATTGAGGATTGTTAGCTTCATCACACAGTTGATTTGTCATGACCGCTAGAAGGTGAGCAATATTGTGAGTGAGACCGATTACTAGGTTTGGTTTTTGCAGTTGGCCGCGAATGAGAGGAATCAGCTGAAGTAATGCTGGTGTGTAGTACTCTTGCAGTACCACCTGCAGAGTGAGAGGGTGAGGTGTAAGAATCGACCTCGCGAGTGATGTCTGATCCTGACCTTTCTATTATGGCTTTGCTAATGTTAATAATTTTGTCTCCGGGGTTAAAGCCAAGTTGTAGTGCTATCTGTTTTTGGGTATCAGAAAGCCAGTTAAGAAATTTAAAGTAACCGAACAATTCTGCAAAATTATTTAATGAAATCATGAGCTCTCCATTACGTTCGGCTACCCATTGAGTACCACGGAATAATTGGCGCAACTCTGAACTCGTCGCCCTCATAGTAGCGGCTACATCAATTACCTTTGCATGTTGGGGAGGTACCTTCATGTCCTCCTCCATTTGCTTGAGAAGGTTGGTCAACCCTATAAGAGATGCAGCATTGGAATGTTGGCAACAAAGTTGAATTAATTGTTGGCGACACACGTCCAATGTTTGGCAATCTTTGAAGTGCCCCGCATGAATAGCGGCTCCTATTAGTGACCTGCCCTGGTGTAGATGACTTAGCAGATAAGAAACTTTCAAGGGTTCAGTTGTGATTTGCCGATTACGAATATCATTTTCGACCTCTCTGAGGAAATCATAAATGGAAACTGTACTATCCTCTCCTGTAAATTTGGGTCTGTTAACATCATCCAAATATATGGACTGGGGAGGTGGAGGGTTTTGATTCGTCATCTTAGGAAGAGGGTGAGACCGTGAAGGTGAGGAAGTAGGCACAATAGTGAACTGAGACGGTGTGTGGGAAGGAAGTGTCGTGGCGGTAGTGGTGTGCGTCGTGGTTAGTGGCGGTGTATGTGTAGTATTAGGGAAGGATAAAGGCTGTGGAGAAGGCTGAGTGGCTTCAAGAGAATCAGTTGGAGAAGATGATAGAGTATCTGGAGTTAATATATCTGGATTTAAGGTAGGAGTAACAGGAGTAGTAGAAACAGGTAGGGAACTTACGGTTGGTTTACTATATCTGACTGAATGAAAAGATGAGGGACCAAAATGCAGTGAATGGATAAGAGTAAATGGTGAAAATATCACAGTCTATAGAGACAGCTTGGCTTCTCTGTAGAAAGGAATTGATTAATGTGGTGGAATGAAGAACTGCATGAAAATGCAGATAGAAAATACTTGTAGTAAGATGCGATCCGTGCAAAGGCTGGAGGTTGAGTGAAAGCTCTCGTATCGTAGTGTCTCCTCGTGATTGGGTGGAAGTGTCCGTGACGTCACTGGGCGGCGGCTAAGCACTGGGCAGAACGAGAAGCTGATAGGAGTTGGAGACTGTGACGTAGCTCGGTGTGAGTGTCCACACTCCCTGGGTGACGTCAGTCTGTGTGGTGGGTGGGGAAAACGATGACGTAACGGCGTCGGGCGGCGGTTGGGGGCTGCATCCTGGAGTGGGGTCTGGGTTGGAGTTTGTGGGGGCTGAAACTAACCCGTACAACAGGCCACACAGGAAAACAGGCAGGTAAAGGCAGGTTGTAGGTTGATAGGAGTAGGAGGCTTACGTGGCTGTAGTGGTGTGGTGGTAAGTGGGGCGTTGGTGTGGAGGAAATTCTCAAAACTTCATCAAAGCTGCTAGGACGATTCCACACCAAGACTGCGAAAAGGGCTGGAGGCTGGAGCGGAGATAGACTGTGTGTCGTCGTGGGAAGAACAGCAGCGTGGGAAAACAGACACAGCCAAGATTGCCCACAGAAGATGTAAAATCACTATTATCCCACTCGCTTTCCACCAAATGTTAATGCTCCTTGATGCCAGTCGTAGGTGAAGACAGTCTCTGCGACTTTTCTGATGATACATTAAACACCGTCTTAAATCTTATACAGCAGCACCTGACACCACTCGTGTCCAACCCAGCCCGTCGCTAACTGTGTCTCTGCCAGCTCTCCCCGGCTAGAGCGGTGGTGTGACCACGGTCATGATTCATTCAGGCGTCGACATAATGAGATAAGTGCTCACAGACATAACACTGGGCGGTGACGCCCTACTTGGATTCTACTTACAACTACTTACATACTATATTTACACACTACATAATATTTACAAATGGTTACAAACAATATATTGTTACAAGTAATATATTGGAATTAAGATGAAGAAAGCAAAAAGGAACATTTGTTGCCTCTCCGAGTCTGCTAATGTTAAACTACCCGGGGGGAGGGGGTAACTAGAGCAATGAATTATTGTGAAAGGATAATGGGAGACTTCTGAATCCAACTATGAATTATGGTGATTTTTAAAAGCTTTTAAGGAAAAATGTCACTAGTATGAAGAGAGTTAAGATAAACTCAAACCCGCTGGCTGGAATGATAAAAAAAATCCTGCAGATTATGAACAAGAAAACAAACTGCATGACGAGTAATTAACATTTTATCTTGAAATGATAACTAGGATTATGATTATGAAGGTGATAATTATGACGATGGTACAATATTTTGTAAATAGTCTCCCTCAGAAATTATCCATACTGAAATTTAGTAAGAGATCATTATACTTGGACGACATGTACTACATTTATATATCATCAGGTCTGCTTTGTTGTGGCATTGTGTGGGAGTCAGCACGAGACCAGTTAAATGATACGGTAATTACAAAGAGCACCGATAATTGACAGCAAAAGTATTACAGCCTAGCAGTTATTCCGACAGCGCAGCAGGTTTTCCTAGTAATAATTCTCCCGGTTCGTACAACACCGTCATTCATTATTTGTGCAGTCCAGTATTTTTCCCATTGCTGACGTGAGATACCGTATTGCTCTTCAGTGATTTTACTCGTAAGCTTTATGTCACTGGCGATGATGTACAGAAGTGAAGCAAAGTGCCCTATAGATCATACGATTTAGTTTTTCCCACTCAAAAATATTGTTACCATTGGGCCGATATAAATATGTCGTCCGGGAGTGATATATGACTATCCCTTCTCTCTCTCTCTCTCTCTCTCTCTCTCTCTCTCTCTTGTCAGTTGAAAAAAATAAAAAATAAAATTGCAGTACTGCTTTCCGAAAACCATCTCATATAATTGCATTCTTCCTGTAAAATTTTTGGCTGAATGGAGTTAACTTTTTTCACAGATGTCATCCTTACACAGGAACACGTGAAATAAATTAAGAGTTTTAAAAACTTAACAGTAGTTATATTCCTAATAGAGTAAGTGGTAGGTGGTGGCGACCATCATCCACTCACTTGATGTAGTGCTGCCTACTTCTTCCTTAGCCTTTATCATTCTTTTTCTGTGCCTGCTCTCCTCTCTTCCTATTTCTCCCATCTTTCCTGTCACTTCTAATTGCCTTTCTTTCCTTTACAGGTGGCTTTACATTGAGTGACAAGCCAAATGGTTTCCTGTAAGTCAAGAAACCATTTACAACGCTGGGTGGTAACCATATAACCAAACCATACGTGCTCCCTACGTGTCAGCAAGTGGGTTGGTGGAGTGTTAGTGCCCCTCCCCATAAAACAAATAACTCAAAGTCAAGTGGCCACCCCTTACGGGATTATGGCGTCTGGCAATAGATAGATAGATAGATAGTTCGTAGCTGTGCTCTGCGGAAACACTCGTAGGTACTTTCACAGGTGGCAGGACAAGTCTCAGTCTCCCCCACGTCCAACACCAACAATATCACAGTACAACGACAACCGACAGTACCAACCAGTTGAGTTTTTGTGTGGCAATCAATAGTGCAGGTGTTCGATAGCTCCTCAGGGCAGTAGACCCACTCCATCTTGGGCTTAGTCATACCAAAAGTCAACCAAAATAGTGCTGTCCTTCTCAGACCGCTAACTCTGTGTCCCTCTTACTCTTCCGGGATTTTTTTTTTTTCTCCTCTTCCGATCCAGCATTAACTCATTCACCCTTCGTTCACTGTCTTGATCTCCCCCAGACTCTCCTTATCTAGGGACTTCGCCCCTTTTTGAATCTTATACAACTACTTGCTGAATCATTCCTAGCCCAGAACCATTACCTCGACCTAAGCGTATCTCATCATCTTCACTTGAAACCCAACCCTGCTCTCACCCTAACCCTTGGGACCCTTCTTTCTCTCAACATCCCTTCATGGATGGTTGTATCTTAGTCTGAACACTGGCTACTTGTGGGATGATTAGATGGCGACTGTATGCTCATTGTGCACATCATTATAATGCCACCACTACTCTGCAACTCCTAGACGAACTCCAAGAAAGACAACTGCCCTTTTTCCCAAATGTCCACTAAATACACCACCCAGCACTGCCGTCAGAATCCAGGTCATATACCGGTACCGGTAATTCACATTGTTATCTTGCCTACGGTCAAGGATTGAGCAACGAAAATGGGAATGAGCCTGGACCCTCATTTACCACCTCGGAAATAAGTAAATTCACTCCTTATCTCCAGCTGTTACCTTTTAGGGAGACTAATGTTTCGACGCCTGGCCAGACACAGGAAACTTACATAACGTGGATTCATCAACATGAAAAGAACAGTTTATGGTGCATCTATTTACTCATAATGTTGTTTGCTTCGTTCTTCCTATCACTCGAGTTTTTAATCACAACTTTCCACTTGTTCCTTAGCCACTGTTATTTAGTTTTTTTTTGTTTTTTGTTCACTCATGTTGTGCTCCTGGTATGGTTGAGTATTCTTCATACACAGTATTTATATCAGTATTTCTTAACTTCAGGGTGATCCCTTCTAGGGGGGCATGAGAAATTTCTCAGGTGGGAGGAGCATAAAGACCCACTTCCACAAAAGAAATAAAGAATAGCCTGAACCAATGTGTGTGTGTGTGTGTGTGTGTGTGTGTGTGTGTGTGTGTGTGATGAACCAGTGATTACTTCCAAGACTATATTTCGTCTCTGCTCCAAACTTTTCTCCTCGTATACTGAATTGTTTTCTGTCTCTCTCTCGCCAGACCATCTTTCTTTGGTCTGGCATTTTGTACTGAAAAATAAAGAACTAAAAAGTTTTATGTCGAAAGAGGGACCGCATCTTTGTTTTTGACATTTTAACATTGAAGTGATGGTTGACGAATGAAGAAGTGAAGGAACGCTGTGGGGTGGATGTGGATGTGGTTGAGAAGATTAGGAGAAATACACTGAGGTGGTTTGGACATGTGGAGAGAATGGAGAATGAAAGACTGACTAAGAGGGTGTATGTGGGTGAGGTGGGAGGAGGGAGAGGGAGGGGTAGACCGAGGATGAGGTGGAGGGATGGAGTTGAGAGGTATATGAAGGAGGGGGGGGTGAGTTGGGGGGAGGGTAGTCAAATGGTGGGTGACAGAGCGACTTGGAGGCGTTTTGTCTGCGGCCACCCTTTGCGGGATTAGGGCGTCGGGCTATAGATGGATAGATAGAAGTGATGGTTTCAGTTCCTAGTTATTCCATATTTTTGTCTTAAGGTGTGGTAGATGTAATTTTTAGAACCACACAGCAGTGAGAACTGTTTGTGTATATTCCATAAAATGGTAAATGGTTCGATTTTCGTAACAAGAATGGGATATGGCAAATCAAAGGGCGATTACGAGTATGTGTGTTCTATTTTTGACAAGTATTTACGACTGTGAGAAATAATTTATGGCCATATGATACGGTGATAATGTAATGATATTCATCACCATCATCAAGTGACTTTATGACTGTGATAATGTAATACTGCTGTACTTATAACTATATGGTGGTTTGTGACAATGTGGCAGTCGTTACGACCATGTGCTGGTGCTTTGACCACTAACACGTGAGAAGATGTTTACGACCCTGACAGTATGATGGTATTTATGACCATGTGGTGGTGTTTACGACTGTGTGTTGGTGGTTATGACGCGGTATTATTACTTACATGTACAGATTTTATAGCATTTGTTGTTTATTATGACTACGACAAAATGTTTGATATATGTACGACCACTTGGTGTTTATTACCCTGACCACAACCGGTTGTTTATGGTTATATGGCGTTGCATATGACCATATGGCGATTTTTCATATCATATAGTGGTGTTTATTATACTGCGATGCGACAGTGCATTTGACAGGTTGGTTGAATTTGTGAATCCACTGTGGTGCTTATAAGAATGAAAAAATAATTTTCAGTTTATTCATCGCAGCCATTTGCTGAAAATACACGAGTCCTCAGTCTAGTATCCTAACCTAAGGGAGTCAGCAGGCTGACTATGGCTGCTCACGAGGAGCGCCGACACACTACAAAGCCTCATCGAGGCTGGAGTGAGGTGTAGGCACAGGGCATGGGCACAGGGATAAAGAACAGCCTAATCTTTATCCCGGAGAATTTCGAACCCTTGCTGGTCTTCGACCACAATGCTGTTATTGTTGTTGTAATATTTCCCCACAACTCTGGTGAGGAACGGGCAAACAAAGAGCCCGTCAGGGATGAAGCAGAAACAAGCTCTCCAATGAGAGCATAGCGGGGACGGCAAACTGGCGAACGAGGGAAAGGCGGCTGAAGCAGGGGAAGGTGCGATGGTTGGTGGTGAGATCGGCTGTCCGATGATCGACGAGTCAGGGCGGGGCTTGACGGTAGATGGTGAGGCCGGCAGCACGATGGTTTAAACGAGGGCAGGGCGGGACGAGAGCTGGGTAGACAACGCGGCGCCGATGGAGGAGGCGCCGACGAGCTCAGGTGGAAGCCACCCCGACGCTGCCCTCGACCCCCACGCCCCTGATGGAAAGGGCGAAAAAGACTCGCCCAGCTCTCCAGCAGCAGCAGATGGACGCACAGAGGGGGGGCCCGGTCCTGGACGTCACAGATGGCACAGCCCCGGTCCAGGTCGTGGCGGAGGGAGGGTCGTCGGCCTGGTAGTCTAGGGCAGAGGAGCCTCGACCTCCTGGTGGGCAGACCAGGGCACTCCCTCAGATAGAAACGACGGCCCCGTCCCTCGCCTGGTACGGCTGCTGTGGAGAGCTGGTCCCGCCGGGAGGTCTTGCCGCGACGAGAGATAGGCTGCGAGTCACCACAGTGCGCCTTGAGCTACACTTGACAGGTGAGAACTCATCTCACCCATAATAGCAGCTCTGTGTGAGCGGGGCTTCAACTCAGGTCTCCTGGATTGGGAGTCGAGTGCTCTGTGAAGCATGTGATGGCGTTCATAACAATGTAATGACTTTTATAACAGTATAATGGAGTATATGACCATGTGGTGCAGTTTACGATTATACTGTGGTGTTTATGATCACTTGGCGGAGTAAAGTCGCTTTGTGATTTATGACCATTTGGTGGTGTTTATGACCATTAGCATGTGATGGTGTTCACGAAGAGATTATGATACGACCAAGTGCTGGTGTTTATGACCATGTGCTGATGTTAATGGTCATGACTATATAATGTTTTTGACCATGTGACTGAGTTTATGATGTCTCATGTAGCATTATTTGTGACCATATGGTGGTTTTTGCCCTCTGACAATGTTCTGTGTATCTTATTCACATTTTTGTGCACTCAAGACCGAATGTAGAAACAAACCGAGGGCTGAAGACGTGTGCAAAGCCCTATATGGCATATGGTCTTGCACACAAGGTCGGCAGCTAAAAAACAAAATAAAGAGTACGACTAAAAAGGAGGTGTATTGGCGTTTTGCTTCTATAGTTGCTCAGAAAAATTCGTTCCCCTACCAAGCTGGCCCACCAACGTTTTGTTTAGTACACATGTGATATACTAACCCACACACACCTATCTCTTCGGCATTAATTATGTTTATCGGAAAACTACGTCCGTAAGGAAAGTCGAACACATATTTTACTCAAGATATATCACTGCACAGCATGTATCAGGTCATATTTCTCTGTGCACAGCAAAATTATTTATACTTTTCTCCATACTGCTGTCGTCATATGCCTCCATGGGAACCTGTTGCCACCACACCGTGTTTGCCAATTATAAAAGTAAAGATATGGTCTGTCTTTGCTAGTTGTAATATGCAGTAGAAATGTTTTTTCACGATCAGCTAATTTACTCCATTATAGCATTTATTTCACCTGACTCTTTGGAGCCGACTACCCAAAAAACGAATCATGTGATATGGTTTCAGTAGCAGTTTAACATGGAGGAACGAGACTAAAAAAAGTATGAAGACAGTATATATAAATTTGCATTCAGTATAGAAATATAACCTGATACATGTTGTGCAGTGGTATATCTTGGATAAAGTATATATGTGTTCGACTTTCAAAATAGACATAGTTGTTTGATACACATAATTAATGCCAAAGAGATAAGTGTGTGTGCGTTCGTATGTGTGTATTATGATTGTGTGTTCGTATATGTGTTTACGATCGGCTGTAACCAAAACAAAATTTCGGTGGGCCAGCTTGGTAAGGGAACGAAATTTTCTGAGCAACTGTGCACCATATGATTAATTACGAAATATCCAGTATAAATACATGATTTGCATTTCTGTTATATTCAGGAAGAAATTTTTCAAATTCATATTTTGCAGTAAAAGGAGGAGACGTGGAGATGTGGCTAACCTCGAAAGTGGGCGTGACCCTAAAGAGATCAAGAACCGCTGGATTAACCCCTGCCGGGCTGATTCTGTGTAACGTAGTTAACCTCACCTGAGTCATTGTATTATATCTAATGTAAACTGTACCTCATATGTGGCTGACAGTGTGGTCCGTGGAGACTTTCATCGTGCCTCATAATGAGGTCTGCAGCTCGACTGGGGTTTAAGCAAAGGAGAAGTAAGTAGCAAGTCCTTCCTGTGTCCCTTAATTAAATTTCTTCCTTTCTCGCTCTAAGCCTCCTCCTGGTCATATATCTGCTCTTCTTAACACTCGTGAGTTAGCAGTTCATTTAATGTAAGTCTCTGTTTCTCATGGCCTGTGCATTTCTATGCAACCTTGTACTGATATATCAAGGAAAGGAAGTCTGTTAAAGTTCTCTGTTTCTATTGTGAATTATCATGTAGTTTTAGATTAGAATATTCTAAAAATGTGTCTGATCTACTTGTTTAATCAAACAAACAAACAAACAAAATCTATCTACGATACCGTAAGATTTTAAAAGGGCTGTTTACTGCATAAGGCATATGAACTTATACCTGTAAATGTGTATACAAGAGATGTTGATGTCCACCGTCCATGCACTAGATGTAGTGCTGCCAAATGGTTTCTGCAACCAATTAATGGATTTACTATGTTGACTTAATTATATAAGCATATGACCCCTTATTCCTTATTGGGTTAAGACACTCCAACCAGATCAGACCTGTAGGGTTTTGCCTGATAAAAAGCAAAAAGGATTATGCATACATACATATACTATATGCATAAATATATATATCTATATCTACATATACTTATGCATACGTATACTGTACGCATGAATATACTGTATATCTATATATCTATATACATTTATAGATAGATAGTTAGGTGTGTATATATATATATATATATATATATATATATATATATATATATATATATATATAGATATAGATATAGATATATATATATATACATCTATATATATATATATATATATATATATCTAAATATATATATATACATATCTATATATAGATATAAATATACCTAGGCTGCTTCCCCCAAAGAAAGGGAGGTAGCCGAGACAAGACGACACACTCCCCATTTACTCATCCATTCAAACTCTTTCATTCGCATCTTAGCTCCAAAGGGGAGAAGGGAAAGATCCTCAACGCACCACACCGCACAAGGGTCAACTGCGCAGTGCAATCAGTGACATCCACAACAGGGGCCGACAGCAGAGCTGGTTTACCCCTGCCACATCATAATAGACTCATCCTCTTACCCACACCTGACCTGATTAGCTGATCAGACCAAATGCGGGAGAATATCCCCTCAGGGCTGCATCATCATTTATTCATTCACAATTTCTCTTCATTTATTTCTGTCACGCACAGCTCACAGACATCCCTCTCGCATCCAGCGCTCTTTTCACACTGTCCATCCATCGTATTCTTGGTCTCCCTCTCAGCCTTACACTTCTCAGATCAGATCTAGTTATCTTTTTCACTAATCGCTCATTATCCATTCTCACCATAAGCCCAGACCATCGCAACACCCCCTGCTCAACTCTGTCAACCATCTCACGAACAACTCCAGTTCTCCTTCGCACTTCATCATTTCGCACTCGATCTATACGCGTCACTCCACACATACTCCTGACACCTCATCTCCATTACATTTAAACGTTTCCTCTCTGCAACACCCATATTCCATGTTTCAGTTCCATATAACGCAGTCGGTACCACAACACCCTCATACAGCCTTCTCTTTACATCCATTCTAAGCAAACGACATCTAAACACTTTTTTCATTCCTCTCAGCACCTTTCCTACTTCATTCATTCTAAACTTCACTTCTGCATCTATTCTTCCATCCACAGCAACATGTGACCCTAGATATTTAAAACACTCTACCTCCTCAAGCAACTCGCCATTCAAAACTATATTCATCCCCCTACCATCTACCAACCTCGCACACTTCATCACTTTACCCTTATTCTCATTTACTTTCAATTTCCTCCTCTCACACACCCTTCCAAACTCCTCTATCAACTGACTCAATCTCTCCTCTGAATCAGCCACCAGTGCAGTATCATCTGCAAACAGCAGCTGCTTCAGATTCCACTCACCACCATCAACATTCACTAGACTGAGACCTCTACCTAGCACTCTTGCATTCACCTCCCTTACAACACCATCCACATAAATATTAAACAACCAAGGCAACATCACACATCCCCGTCGCAGCCCCACTCACAGTAAACCAATCACTCACAGCATTTCCCACTCTTACGCATACTCTACTATTTAAATAAAAACTTTTCACCCTTTTTAGTAACCTACCATCAAGTTCATACAATCTTAAAACAGTCCACAAAGCCTCCCTATCATTCTATTATACCCGGTACGCTTTCTCTACATCCATGAATGCCCAAAAACACATCCTTGCCTTTCGCTAAATACTTTTCACACACTTGTCTCACAGCGAACACTTGATCCACGCATCCCCTCCCTCTCCTAAAGCCACACTGTTCATCACCAATCACTCCCTCTGTACCCCCTCTAACTTTCATAAATAACACTCTACCATACACTTTACCTATATATCTATCTATATACGTCGGCTGCATCCCCCAAGGAAGGGGAGGTAGCCGAGACAGGACAACACACTCCCCATTTACTCATCCATTCAAACATTTTCATTCACATCTTAGCCCCAAAGGGAAGAAGGGACAGATCCTCACCGCACCACACCGCACAAGGGTCAACTGCACAGTGCAATCAGTGACATCCGCAGAAGGGCCCGACAGCAGAGCTGGTTTACCCCTGCCACATCATAATAGACCCATCCCCTTACCCGCACCTGACCTGACTAGCTGATCAGACCAAATGCGGGAGAATATCCCCTCAGGGCTGCATCATCATTTATTCATTCACAATATCTCTCCATTTACTTCTGTCATGCACAGCCACTCTTCCTTGCTCAATAGACATCCCTCTCACATCCAGCACTCTCTTCACACCGTCCATCTATCCTATTCGTGGTCCCCCTCTCAGACTTACGCCTCTCACATCAGATATAGTTATCTTTTTCACCAATCGCTCATTATCCATTCTCTCCATATGCTCAGACCATCGCAACACCCTCTGCTCAACTCAACGAGCCATCTCCCGAATAACTCCAGTTCTCCGCACTTCATCATTTCACACTCGATCAATATGCGTCACTCCATACATACTCCTCAGACATCTCATCTCCATTACATTTAAACTTTCCTCTCTGTTACACCCATATTCCATGTTTCAGCCCCATATAATGCAGTCGGTACAACAACACCCTCATACAGCATTCTCTTTACATCCATTCTAAGCGAATGACATCTAAACACTTTTTTCATTCCTCCCAGCACCTTACCTACTTCATTCATTCTAAACTTCACTTCTACATCTATTCTTCCATCCACAGCAACATGTCTATCTATCAATATCCATATACCTAGGCTGCTTTCCCCAAGGAAAAGGAGGTAGCCGAAACAGGACGACACACTCCCCATTTACTCATCCATTCAAGCACATTCATTCGCATCTTAGCCCCAAAGGGGAGAACGGACAGATCCTTACCGCACCACACCGCACAAGGGTCAACTGCGCAATGCAATCAGTGACATCTGCAGCAGGGCCCGACAGCAGAGCTAGTTTACTTCTGCCACATCATAACAGACCCATCCCCTTACCCGCACCTGACCTGACTAGCTGATCAGACTAAATGCGGGGGCATATCCCCTCAGGGCTGCGTCATCACTTATTCATTCACAATTTCTCTCCATTTATTTCTGTCACGCACAGCCACTCTTCCTTGCTCAACATCCATCCATCTTGCATCCAGCGCTCTCTTCACACTGTCCATCCATCCTATTCGTGGTCTTCCTCTCAGCCATACACCTCTCACATCAGATCTAGTTACCTTTTTCACCAATCGCTCATTATCGATTCTCTCCATATGCCCAAACCATTGCAACACCCTCTGCTCAACTCTACCAGCCATCTCCTGAACAACTCCAGTTCTCCTTCGCACTTCATCATTTCGCACTCGATCCATACGAGTCACTCCACACATACTCCTCAGACACCTGATCTCCATTACATTCAAACTTTTCCTCTCTGCTACACCCATATTCCATGTTGCAGCCCCATATAACGCAGTCGGTACCACAACACCCTCATACAGCCTTCTCTTTACATCCATTCTAAGCGAACGACATCTAAACACTTTTTTCATTCCTCCCAGCACCTTTCCTACTTCATTTATTCTAAACTTCACTTCTGCATCTATTCTTCCATCCATAGCAACATGTGACCATAGATATTTAAAACACTCTACCTCCTCAAGCAACTCGCCATTCAAAACTATATTCATCCTCCTACCATCTACCAACCTCGCACACTTCATCACTTTACTCTTATTCTCATTTACTTTCAATTTCCTCCTTTCACACACCCTTCCAAATTCCTCTATCAATTGTCTCAATCTCTCCTTTGAATCAGCCACCAGTGCAGTATCATCTGCAAACAGCAGCTGCTTCAGATTCCACTCTCCACCATCAACATTCACCAGACTCAGATCTCCCCTAAAACTTTTGCATTCACCTCCCTTACAACACCATCCATGTAAATATTAAACAACCAAGGCGACATCACACATCCCTGTCGCAGCCCCACTCTCACGGGAAACCAATCACTCACAGCATTTCCCACTCTTACACACGCTCTATTAGTTACATAAAAACTTTTTACCCCTTTTAGTAACCTACCATCAAGTCCATACAATCTTAAAATAGTCCACAGAGCCTCCCTATCAATTCTATCATACGCTAATTAAACACTAAATAATTAAAACACTCTACCTCCTCAAGCAACTCACCATTCAAAACTATATTCATCCCCCTACCATCTACCAACCTCGTACACTTCATCACTTTACTCTTATTCTGATTTCCTTTAAATTTCCTCCTTTACACACCCTTCCAAACTCCTCTACCGACTGTCTCAATCTCTCCTCTGAATCAGCCACCTGTGCAGTATCATCTGCAAACAGCAGCTGCTTCGGATTCCACTCTCCACCATCAACATTCACCAGATTCAGACCTCCACCTAAAACTCTTGCATTCACCTCTCTTACAACACCATCTATATAAATATTAAACAACCAAGGCGACATCACACATCCCTGTTGCAGCCCCACTCTCACGGAAAACCACTCACTCACAGCATATCCCACTCTTACACACGCTCTACAATTTACATAAAAACTCTTCACCCCTTTTAGTAACCTACCATCAAGTCCATACAATCTTAAAACAATCCACAAAGCCTCCCTATCAATTCTATCATACGTGTTCTCTAAATCCATGAATGCCCAAAAACACATCCTTGCCTTTTACTAAATACTTTTCACACACTTGTCTCACAGCGAACACCTGATCCATGCATCCCTTCCCCCTCCTAAAGCCACACTGCTCATCACCAATCACTCTCTCTGTACCCTCTCTAACTCTCATAATTAACACTCTATCATACACCTTACCTACAACACTCAACAGACTTATACCCCTAAAGCTAGTACATTGATACTTATCACCCTTGCCTTTATACAACGGGACCACAGAAGCACTTGCCCAGTCAATTAGCACAATACCTTTCACAAAGCACACATTCAAGAATCTTTCTAAACAGTCAACAATAGTCACTCCACCACCCTTCAGGCATTCCACAGCACACCCACCCATACCTGCAGCTTTCCCTTTTTTCATCTCTTTTACTGCCTTCTCCACTTCCTCCTTCGTGATCAAAGAATCATTCAACTCTCCCAACACATTTATTCATTGCACCCTTCCATCCACCAGAATTTCAGCCACCCTTTCCTCCTCTACATTTAACAATCTTTCAAAATACTCTGCCCATCTCTTCCTTACTGCATCCATCTCAATTAACATTCTTCCATCCTCTGCTTTTAGTCGCTTTTCCTTCCCAGACTCTCCGTTTTGCACCCTTTTCACCTCCTTCCAGGACATTTTCTTATTCTGTTGAAAATCCTCAGTCAGTCGCCTACCCTACCTTTCATCTGCTGCAACTTTAGCGTCACTCACAGCTCTTCTTGTCCTATTCCTCTTTTCCTTATACCTCTCATATGACACATTATCCTTCCTCTGCAGCCACTCTTCATATGCACGTCTCTTCTCAGCCACAGCCATACTTATTTCCTCGCACCACCATTCACTTCCTTTTGAAACACCATCACCCACACGTCTCACACCACACACCTCTTCTGCATGCCCCACCACAGCACTCTTAAACAACAGCTATTCCTCCTCCACACTGCCATTTTCCTGATCTTTCACTGCGTTCCACTCATCTTTCAATTTCTCCTGGTACTCTATCATTTTCTCTCTTTTATCCAACTCACTCACTTTCGAAACCTTCCTGCCACACCTAACCCTCCTAGCTCTCACCCATCTCTTACCTACTCTTAACTTTCCCTCCACCAGGTAGTGGTCAGACATACCTCTACCCTCCCCTCTCAGAACGTTCACATCCGACAATCTTCCTATTACATTCCTAGACACAACCACATAGTCCATCAATGCTTAATCCACAACCATTTCACCCTCTTGTCTCACCCATGTATACTTACAAGTATCTTTCTTCTTGAACAGCGTATTTCCAATCACCATATCTCGCTCAAACAACATCCCTATCATTCGTTCCCCATTTTCATTTCTTCCAGGCACACCATGCATACCAACTACATCTTCAACTGCTACATTTCCGGCTGTCATTAACACATTCACATTCGCTCCAAAACTCTGCAGACATTCATCAACATCATTCCAGAAAGACTTCCTCTCTTCTTCATCCCTTTCGCTACCAGGCCCATATGCACTCACAAACACCCACAACTCACGTTCAATTTTCGCTTTCACCCACATCAGTCTTGATGACACCTCCTTCCTTCCATTCAGTCACACGCTGTTGTACTTCCGGACTCACTAAGAAGGCCACACCTTCTCTTGCCCTTCCTCTGTCAACACCTGACAATCTTCCATTCACACTTCCAAACATAGACTCACCCTCCCCTTTCATCTTCGTTTCACTCAAAGCTAACACATCCAACTTTCTTCTCACAAACATTCTCCCAATCTCCTTCCTTTTAGCCTCAATCGTACTACATACACGCACATTCATAGACCCAATCTTCAGGGTACGGGGAGAACTCAATCCCCCATCCCTATCTCTGGCCTGTTTCTTTTTAGGAACTAAAAAACAGAGGAGGGGGTCCCTAGTCCCCTCACCCCGCCCATTTTTAGTCGCCTTTTACGACACGCAGGGAATTTGGTGGCAGTATTCTTCCTAACACAACCTGGCCGCAGAGTAGTAGTACCACCCCATAGTGCGGCCAGATTGTGTCACCCCCGCCACAGGGGGGGACCTTACCTACAACACTCAATAGACTTATACCTCTAAAGCTAGTACATTCATACTTATCACCCTTGCCTTTAAACAACGGGACCACACAAGCACTTGCCCAGTCAGTTGGCACCATACCTTTCACAAAGCACACAATCAACAATCTTACTAATCATTCAGCAATAGTCACTCCACCACCCTTCAGGCATTCCACAGCACACCCACCCATACCTGCAGCTTTCCCTTTTTTCATCTCTTTTACTGCCTTCTCCACTTCCTCCTTCGTGATCAAAGAATCATTCAACTCTCCCAACACATTTATTCATTGCACCCTTCCATCCACCAGAATTTCAGCCACCCTTTCCTCCTCTACATTTAACAATCTTTCAAAATACTCTGCCCATCTCTTCCTTACTGCATCCATCTCAATTAACATTCTTCCATCCTCTGCTTTTAGTCGCTTTTCCTTCCCAGACTCTCCGTTTTGCACCCTTTTCACCTCCTTCCAGGACATTTTCTTATTCTGTTGAAAATCCTCAGTCAGTCGCCTACCCTACCTTTCATCTGCTGCAACTTTAGCGTCACTCACAGCTCTTCTTGTCCTATTCCTCTTTTCCTTATACCTCTCATATGACACATTATCCTTCCTCTGCAGCCACTCTTCATATGCACGTCTCTTCTCAGCCACAGCCATACTTATTTCCTCGCACCACCATTCACTTCCTTTTGAAACACCATCACCCACACGTCTCACACCACACACCTCTTCTGCATGCCCCACCACAGCACTCTTAAACAACAGCTATTCCTCCTCCACACTGCCATTTTCCTGATCTTTCACTGCGTTCCACTCATCTTTCAATTTCTCCTGGTACTCTATCATTTTCTCTCTTTTATCCAACTCACTCACTTTCGAAACCTTCCTGCCACACCTAACCCTCCTAGCTCTCACCCATCTCTTACCTACTCTTAACTTTCCCTCCACCAGGTAGTGGTCAGACATACCTCTACCCTCCCCTCTCAGAACGTTCACATCCGACAATCTTCCTATTACATTCCTAGACACAACCACATAGTCCATCAATGCTTAATCCACAACCATTTCACCCTCTTGTCTCACCCATGTATACTTACAAGTATCTTTCTTCTTGAACAGCGTATTTCCAATCACCATATCTCGCTCAAACAACATCCCTATCATTCGTTCCCCATTTTCATTTCTTCCAGGCACACCATGCATACCAACTACATCTTCAACTGCTACATTTCCGGCTGTCATTAACACATTCACATTCGCTCCAAAACTCTGCAGACATTCATCAACATCATTCCAGAAAGACTTCCTCTTCTTCATCCCTTTCGCTACCAGGCCCATATGCACTCACAAACACCCACAACTCACGTTCAATTTTCGCTTTCACCCACATCAGTCTTGATGACACCTCCTTCCTTCCATTCAGTCACACGCTGTTGTACTTCCGGACTCACTAAGAAGGCCACACCTTCTCTTGCCCTTCCTCTGTCAACACCTGACAATCTTCCATTCACACTTCCAAACATAGACTCACCCTCCCCTTTCATCTTCGTTTCACTCAAAGCTAACACATCCAACTTTCTTCTCACAAACATTCTCCCAATCTCCTTCCTTTTAGCCTCAATCGTACTACATACACGCACATTCATAGACCCAATCTTCAGGGTACGGGGAGAACTCAATCCCCCATCCCTATCTCTGGCCTGTTTCTTTTTAGGAACTAAAAAACAGAGGAGGGGGTCCCTAGTCCCCTCACCCCGCCCCTTTTAGTCGCCTTTTACGACACGCAGGGAATTTGGTGGCAGTATTCTTCCTAACACAACCTGGCCGCAGAGTAGTGGTACCACCCCATAGTGCGGCCAGATTGTGTCACCCCCGCCACAGGGGGGGACCTTACCTACAACACTCAATAGACTTATACCTCTAAAGCTAGTACATTCATACTTATCACCCTTGCCTTTAAACAACGGGACCACACAAGCACTTGCCCAGTCAGTTGGCACCATACCTTTCACAAAGCACACAATCAACAATCTTACTAATCATTCAGCAATAGTCACTCCACCACCCTTCAGGCATTCCACAGCACACCCACCCATACCTGCAGCTTTCCCTTTTTTCATCTCTTTTACTGCCTTCTCCACTTCCTCCTTCGTGATCAAAGAATCATTCAACTCTCCCAACACATTTATTCATTGCACCCTTCCATCCACCAGAATTTCAGCCACCCTTTCCTCCTCTACATTTAACAATCTTTCAAAATACTCTGCCCATCTCTTCCTTACTGCATCCATCTCAATTAACATTCTTCCATCCTCTGCTTTTAGTCGCTTTTCCTTCCCAGACTCTCCGTTTTGCACCCTTTTCACCTCCTTCCAGGACATTTTCTTATTCTGTTGAAAATCCTCAGTCAGTCGCCTACCCTACCTTTCATCTGCTGCAACTTTAGCGTCACTCACAGCTCTTCTTGTCCTATTCCTCTTTTCCTTATACCTCTCATATGACACATTATCCTTCCTCTGCAGCCACTCTTCATATGCACGTCTCTTCTCAGCCACAGCCATACTTATTTCCTCGCACCACCATTCACTTCCTTTTGAAACACCATCACCCACACGTCTCACACCACACACCTCTTCTGCATGCCCCACCACAGCACTCTTAAACAACAGCTATTCCTCCTCCACACTGCCATTTTCCTGATCTTTCACTGCGTTCCACTCATCTTTCAATTTCTCCTGGTACTCTATCATTTTCTCTCTTTTATCCAACTCACTCACTTTCGAAACCTTCCTGCCACACCTAACCCTCCTAGCTCTCACCCATCTCTTACCTACTCTTAACTTTCCCTCCACCAGGTAGTGGTCAGACATACCTCTACCCTCCCCTCTCAGAACGTTCACATCCGACAATCTTCCTATTACATTCCTAGACACAACCACATAGTCCATCAATGCTTAATCCACAACCATTTCACCCTCTTGTCTCACCCATGTATACTTACAAGTATCTTTCTTCTTGAACAGCGTATTTCCAATCACCATATCTCGCTCAAACAACATCCCTATCATTCGTTCCCCATTTTCATTTCTTCCAGGCACACCATGCATACCAACTACATCTTCAACTGCTACATTTCCGGCTGTCATTAACACATTCACATTCGCTCCAAAACTCTGCAGACATTCATCAACATCATTCCAGAAAGACTTCCTCTCTTCTTCATCCCTTTCGCTACCAGGCCCATATGCACTCACAAACACCCACAACTCACGTTCAATTTTCGCTTTCACCCACATCAGTCTTGATGACACCTCCTTCCTTCCATTCAGTCACACGCTGTTGTACTTCCGGACTCACTAAGAAGGCCACACCTTCTCTTGCCCTTCCTCTGTCAACACCTGACAATCTTCCATTCACACTTCCAAACATAGACTCACCCTCCCCTTTCATCTTCGTTTCACTCAAAGCTAACACATCCAACTTTCTTCTCACAAACATTCTCCCAATCTCCTTCCTTTTAGCCTCAATCGTACTACATACACGCACATTCATAGACCCAATCTTCAGGGTACGGGGAGAACTCAATCCCCCATCCCTATCTCTGGCCTGTTTCTTTTTAGGAACTAAAAAACAGAGGAGGGGGTCCCTAGTCCCCTCACCCCGCCCCTTTTAGTCGCCTTTTACGACACGCAGGGAATTTGGTGGCAGTATTCTTCCTAACACAACCTGGCCGCAGAGTAGTAGTACCACCCCATAGTGCGGCCAGATTGTGTCACCCCCGCCACAGGGGGGGACCTTACCTACAACACTCAATAGACTTATACCTCTAAAGCTAGTACATTCATACTTATCACCCTTGCCTTTAAACAACGGGACCACACAAGCACTTGCCCAGTCAGTTGGCACCATACCTTTCACAAAGCACACAATCAACAATCTTACTAATCATTCAGCAATAGTCACTCCACCACCCTTCAGGCATTCCACAGCACACCCACCCATACCTGCAGCTTTCCCTTTTTTCATCTCTTTTACTGCCTTCTCCACTTCCTCCTTCGTGATCAAAGAATCATTCAACTCTCCAAACACATTTATTTCTTGCACCCTTCCATCCGCCACAATCTCAGCAACCCTTTCCTCCTCTACATTTAACAATCTTTCAAAATACTCTGCCCATCTCTTCCTTACTGCATTCATCTCTATTAACATCCTTCCATCCTCTGGTTTTACTCGCTCTTCCTTCCCAGACTCTACCTTTCGCAGCCTTTTCACCTCTTCCAGAACATTTTCTTATCTTGCTGAAAATTCTCAGTCAGTCGCCTACCCCACCTTTCATCTGCTGCCACTTTAGCATCACGCACAGCCCTTCTCGCCCTATTCCTCTTTTCTTTATATATCTCATATGACACATCATCCTTCCTCAGCAGCTACACTTCATATGCATGTCTCTTCTCAGCCACAGCCTTACTTACTTCCTCGCACCACCATTCACTCCTTTTTTTACACCACCACCCACACGTCTCACACCACACACCTCTTCTGCATGCCCCACCACTGCACTCTTAAACAATTGCCATTCCTCCTCCACACTGCCATTTTCCTGATCTTTCACTGCGTTCCACTCATCTTCAATTTCTCCTGATATTCTATCATTTCCTCTCTTTTATCCAACTCACTCACTTTCAAAACCTGCCCGCCACACCTAACCCTCCTAGCTCTCACTCATCTCTTACCTACTTTTAACTTTCCCTCCAACAAGTAGGGGTCTGACATACCTCCACCCTCCCCTCTCAGAACTCTCACATCCAACAATATTCCTATTACATTCCTGGACACAACCACATAGTCCATCAATGTTCCATCAACAACCCTTCCACCCTCCTCTTTCGCCCATGTATACTTATAAAAATCTTTCTTCTCAAACAGGGTATTTCCAATCACCATCTCTCGCTCAACTCACATCCCTATCATTCGTTCCCCATTTTCATTTCTTCGAGGCACACCGTAGATACCAACACCTTCAACTGCTACATTTCCCACTCTAGCAATACACACACACACACACATATATATATATATATATATATATATATATATATATTATGCTGGGTGTTTTTAGTCCGACCTTTCGTCCTAAAGACACCAGCGACTGAGCGGGGTCCTTTTTCTAGACCGGAAGAAGAACACTCACAAAGGAACAAGGCATAAAAACTCGGCAGTATACCTTAACACATTTATTGTGTTAATTCAAATGCCTTACAATACACATACAATTATATACTGAATATGAAAGGGGCAATGTGACAGAGTTACTACTATTGGTACAATGTGTCCATAGGCACCGTATCGATGTCTGAGTCGTGTACAACTTCCCTTCAATACACTTATATAACAGGTCACAAGGGTACTATATAGATGTTAGAGTTAATCCACAATTGCCATTCAATATGCACGTCAGGATACACTACATATGAAGGGAGTGAAGCGCCAAGTTAATTAGTACTAGCATACGTATCACATAGGCGTGGTGTCTCTACCTGGGTCACGACACGAGGAAATGTCACTTAGCCACGGCGACACTGATCACAAGTTCTGTCTTTAGGACTGTTCTTTGTAGAATAGTCTTGGGCCGAACACTAATACATTACCCTGGTTCCGAAGGGCTTGGGCATAAACACAGTACCTTGGATAAACTAGAGTAGGAACCTTGGTTTATCATCTTGGTCTCACTGTTCACATTCACTGATTGTCACTTTCACTAAGTCTTTAACACGACTTTGGAGGCTGGAGGTATCGTCACTGGATTCCTAGGGCCTAGGGTTACTTGAGGTGGCACCCGGGAGTGGGAGGGGGCCCCTCTGGAGAGCTCTCCTGTAGGAGGCACGGCACAGCTCTCGGGGGCGTTGCCACCCGGGCTCGTGTCCGGTCTGGGGTGCTGGGAGGCCCTTCACTCTGGGGGCCTCGACCTGGTAGGTGGCCCTCGTGACTGGGGCCAAACAGCATCATGAGTCGGGCCTGCTGCCTCTTACTCCAGACGGAGGGCTGATGGAGAGCGAGGCCCGAGCGGTCCCACTATGAGGTCCGCGGGCTGGCCCTGGGAGGCCTGGTACTCAGTCGCCTACAGGTTGGGGCACCGTCAGGGGTTGGCTGTGACACCTCTCCTGCAGGGCGTCAGGGGCCGGCATCATCCAGGGACAGACCGTACGGCAGGGACCGGGCCATCGGGGACAGGACCTCGCCACCACTCCTGGAATGGCAGCACCTCCGGGGAACCACACCTGGAGGGAGAGAGAGAGGGGCGTCCTACGCAGCCGAGAGGTAGTGAGCCGGCCGCACAAGGGGCTCTCCCCTCTGGAAGAACCCTCAAGACTGGATGAAGGGCATACAGTGGCCGTCCCTTCCCCAGCGCGTACAGTGGCCGTCGTTGCGGTTCCACAGTCTCTAAGGACAGCAGCAGAAGGACGTACAGTGGCCTTTCCTTCCCCGATACATACAGTGGCTGTTACCGCGGCGCTGCTCCCGAAGGAGGGAGAGACAGATGAGGGACGTACAGTGGCCGTTCCCTCCCCGGCACGTACAGTGGCCATTGCTGCAGGTTTCCTGCCCAACGGGAAGTAGGTGAGGGACGTACAGTGGCCGTTACCGCGGGGCTACTCCAGTAGGAGGAGGAGGGGGTGGACGAGGAACGTACAGGAGCCGTTCCCTCCCCGACGCGTACAGTGGCCGTCGTCGAGGTTCCACTCCTCCTGCCTTTGCCTGTCAGTGTGTGCTCAATAGCTAGCACACTGAGGCGGTCTCCAGATGTGGCTGCAGCAGAAGGACGTACAATGGCCATTCCTTCCCCGCTATGTACAGTGGCCGTTACTGCGGGGCTGCAAGGGAAAGCAATTGAGGGACGCACAGTGGCCGTTCCCTCCCCTGTACGTACAGTGGCCATTACCGCGATGTTGCCAGGGACTGTATCCGGAGCAGTCCCATCCTGATCCTAGTGAGGGCTGCTCCGGCCGAGAAGTAGTGTCAGATTCTTGCGATGTTGCAGCTGGGTCGTTTGAGGAGGGACACAAGGTAGGGGCGCTCTGGCGCCCGTCTTACTCTGGGTCAGTCCCGCACTCACCTGGCCCGCCGTGGTGTCTTCCTGGGGTGGGGCTGGGGTTGTGGCTCCGTAGCGGGGTGGGGGGTCCGGCGGTGGAGATGCGCTTATTAATATATATATATATATATATATATATATATATAATATTTGGTTTTACGCCAGGTGTTCCCAAAGGGCTAAGGAGTTGCCCCTGGGTAGAGGATTTTTGATTGGAGCATGTAGCATTTTATGACCGGATACCCTTCCAATGTCTACCAATGACCCTTGGGTGGATTAGATCCTCCGACCCTTCGGTCAGAGCAAAGCGTTCTAACCCACTGAGCCACGGCTGCTACATACATATATATATATATATGTGTGTATATGTGTGTGTGTGTGTGTGTGTGTGTGTGTGTGTGTGTGTGTGTGTGTGTGTGTGTGTGTGTGTGTCATTTGCCCGTAACACTGCACTGCAGGGCACAGGCCTCTCCCAAAAGTTTCACTTATCTCGGTCTTGTGCGATTTCTTTCCATTTCAAAACTCAAAGATCTCTGACGAATTTTCTCTCTTCATCGCTTGTTTTTTGTTTTTTATCTGGGATCCTGCTTCCTATGAAGTAATTTTTATTTCATCACAAAATTGTTGCTGGTCTTGCTCTTGGTCTTTGAATCAGTCATTACCCATTCTGTTGCTTTCCCTGTCCATCTGTTCTCGTGACATCTACAAATAAGGCCCGCCCACTGCCATTTTTTTATTTTTATTAAGTCATCTACTCCAGTCCTTTTCTTAATTCAAGCTGATTCTTTTGTGTCATATAAAATGATTCTTGGCATCGATCCTTCCATACCTCTCTGGGTTCTTCTTAACTTTCTTATCAGTGATTCATTGTTCCTGTTTCTGAGGCGTGAGTTATTAAAGGGAGAATGCACTGATTAAAAACTTTTCACTTTACACAACGGTGAAGTGCCCTTAAAATGCACTTATATATTATATAAATTATATGAATGGATCTTGAATTTGGCTTTCTCTTGTGTTTTGTTTTTCTCTTGGAGGGAACTCTTATTGCGGGCTTATGGACTTTGGTTCCTTCTTCCTAGCATAAAAAAAAAAAAAAATTATATAAATCATACATGGACCATCCCAGTTTTATCTACCTGTCTACTGCCGGACGCCTTAATCCCGTACGGGGTGGCCACAAACAAATCACCTCCACATTGTCCTGTCCCCCGCCGTTTCACTGCCCTCCTCCCAACTCACACCCCCCTCTCTCATATACCTCTCCACTCCATCCCTCCATCTCATCCTCGGCCTCCCCCTTCCTCTCCCCCCATCCACCTCACTCATACACTCCTCGTCAGTCTCTCACCCTCCATCCTCTCCACATGGCCAAACCACCTCAGTGTGTTCCTCCTAATGCTTCCTAACACATCCACATCCACATCACAACACTCCTTTATATCCTCATTTGTCAGCCTGTCTCTCCGTGTGATCCACAGGCTTCTCTTAAATAACTCATTTCCACTGCTCTCACTCTTGACTTGTGTCCTTCCAACAACGTCCAAGTTTCACTTCCATACGTGAGAGTTGGTATCACAGTACTGTCATGTAGTAATTTTTTCACTTCCGTGCTCACTTCCCTGTTTCTTATCACTGCTTTCAAGGAACTAGCAACCTTTCTTCCTTGCTGTACCCTTTCAAGCACTTCACCCTCCAAACTTCCATCCTTACTCATCACACTCCCCAAGTACTTAAACGTACTCACATTTTCCATTTCCTCACCATCCAACCTCACTGTACATTCACTGACTTCACCTCTCTAAAAAACCATCACTTTACTCTTCCCTACATTCACCTTTAGATTCCGTTTCTTACACACACTCCCAAACTCATCCACCAAGCCTTGCAGCTCCTCTTCGTCTTCACTTAACAACACAGTATCATCTGCAAACAACAGTACTGAGAGTTTCCAAACACTACCCTCTCTCACTAGGGCCACTCCAACATCCACTGCCCTACTTTGTATCTCTTTTATTACCCCATCCATGTACAGATTGAACAAGCATGCAGACATGACACATCCCTGTTTCAACCCAACCTTCAAAGAGAAAAATCCATTCAGTTCATCATCCACACTCACTGCAGCCTTAGCGCCATTATACATACTCTTCACAGCATTCTACAGCTTCCCATCCACTCCATATATTCTTAATATTTTCCACAATCCTTGTCTACTCACCCCGTCATGTGCTTTCTCCAAATCCATGAAGGCCGCATACAACTTCTATCCCTTCTCTTGAAACTTTTCCATTAAAGATCTAAGAATGATATCTTATCTACACAACCTCTTCCCTTCCTAAAGCCTCCCTGTTCTTCTCCAATTAATTCCTCCGTTATTTCCCAAACTCTGTCAATAAGTATCCTTCCATACACTTTTCCTATAACACTAAGAAGACAAATGCCCCTATGATTACCACAGACTTCTTTTTCCCCCTTTCCTATTTACAGTGGAAAAATTATACCTTACTTCCAATCATCCGGGACTCTACCTTCCTCCTAGACCAATCCGCACATCGTCCACATCCATTCTACCACTATCTCTCCCCCATGCTTCAGCATTTCACCACACACTCCATCAATTCCTGGGGCTTTCCCCAGTTTGACTTTCTTCATTGCTTCCACAGCTTGTATCCTACTGATTTCTTCCTGTCTTCTCACCTCCCTCCTTCTCCCAGCCATTCCCCAGCCACTTGTACTCGCATTACTTTCATTCTCTATGTTCAACAATTCGTTAAAGTGTTCTCTCCATCTGCTCACTTTTTCTCCCTTCTCCACAAGTAATCTAGCATTTTTATCTTTCATTCCCCTACTAACTTCATTGGCACCCTGTCTTACTTTCTTTACCTCTTTCCAGAACATTTTCTTACAGTACCTCCACTTTACACTCAAATTCCTTCCAAATTGCTCATCCACTCTCTTCTTACTCTCTCTTACTAATCTTTTCACCTCTCTCTTCCTTTCTACATACAACTCTCTCTACCGCCTCTCAACTTCTTCCAAGCCCCTACTTCTCAACCAGTCATTGTATGGTTTCTTCTTTTGTGCCACAGCTTGTCTCACATCCTCATTCCGCCATGCAGTTCTTTGCACTCCCTTCCGTCTTCTCTTCACCTCACACACCACATCACATGCTGCACAGATTTCTTCTGTGAATATCTTGCACACAAACTTCCACTTCCCCCATCTGCTCCAATTCGTATTTACCCAATCGTTCCTCCACATCTCTCTTATCTTCTGCCTTTTTCTGATCCTCTTGTAACCTTTCCACTCTCCTTGCAATTACTCCTTCCTCCCTTCCTTCCCTTCTTCTTTTTCTCCATCTTACTTGGATCTTGATTCTGGCCACCACCAAGTAGTGGTCAGAAAGTCCACTCCCCCAACCTCTATAAGCTCTTGCATCCATTACACATCTTCGCATCCTTTCATCCACACACACATAATCAATCATTGCCTTCCTTTCATTCAGTTCACCACCCACCCTTCTCATCACTCGCCATATATACATCTGCTTAGTATACATTCGTATGACGTTCATTAAGGATAAAGCCCGATTTTACTAGCACTCTCGTGTATTGACATTATGTGCTGCATCAGAGAGACAGGCAACTTGTGAATTGTGAACCACAGTCAAACCTCTGAAAATTAAAATCTTACAAATCTTTCGAAGCTTTGCCGAGGTACATGGTGATAATCTGTTTTGCCTAATGACTCCTGCTATTACACTAATTAATACTGGGGAAGCATTACCGAAATCAGTGCAGTAAAAAAAAGCATTAGTGTGCAGAGTAGTTGCGAGGAATGACTCGTCACGTAATGTAATTATTATTGATGTAAATAATTTGTTGAAGTATTTAACTCCTGCGGTCCAGTGACTTTTTTTTTTTTTTTTTTTTTTTGGGGGGGGGCAGGTTCAGATCGGACTAAAACTGCTGGGAATACACCATGACCTTTGATCTTGACCTTTGACCTCTTCTCAAAATCCGTAGCTGCTCCTTATTCATTCCACCTTGGTTGGTGCAAATAGGATTATAACTTGCCCTTTGAAGGATTGTTCTCAGAAAAGAATCACAACATCCTTGCACTGCCGTGGAACCATCGGGAAAGGTTGGGCACGTCACCTTGCCATGTGACCTTGACCTTTGCTTTTTCAAATCAAACACCTCAGTCCTTCCACTAGGTTTGGTTAAAATTAGATCAAGTCTTCCTTAGTTATTTTGATCGCACACAGACACACACGGCTGGAACACTGACTTTGCCTTGTAACCCTGGCCATTGACGTAATGCTCCTAATACTGACAAAAGTTTCGTCCTTTCCTTGCCCTCAGTGCTTCTTTCGAGTCAGGTGTAAGCGGATTGTAGCTCTTAGTTGACCAAGCCATGTTACCTTGACCATTGACCTTTCCCTGTGACCTTTTGACTTTTTGTTCTCAAAATCGACCCCGTTTATCCTTGCCTTGTTCTAACCCATTCCATATATAGTTGTCTAGTTGGGATTAAACTTGATTATGTTGACCTTGCCATGTAAGAGTTTCCATTTGAATTACTGGCTTAAAGAACAGTACTCAAGCCCTTGTTCGACCATTAGCAGTGGTCCAAAACAGATAAAAATATATATTTTCTTCACACGGACACATAGGCTGTAATTTGAACTTGACCTTAACTTAGAACCATGACTGTTTATCCAAAATCGAGTCGTTTAATCCTTGACTTACCCTTAACATATCCACCAAGTTTAGTGTTAATTGGGACAAAAACTAATCTTGGCATGTTACTTACACATTTGACCTATTGCTGCTGACCCAAAGGCAGATTAAGAATGTTTCTGTTATTTTGTTCACACACACACACACACACACACGGAGTCAAGGAGAACAGACGTGCGCCGACAGTGCTCCATACCGAGCCAGCACAGCCAGTGGCATTACCTAAATTAGTATCTTTATATGAGTCAGCTCTATACCAGGTTAAACTAAATGATTTTTTATTATTAAAAAAAAATAATAAGAAGTTTAAACAAGACTTGTTCAAACAGAAAAGAGAACCGAGTGGCGAAAGAATGCGCTCAGTCAGCTGAGGTTTGTTTAGACTACAACTGCCCCGGGGAATGTAAGTGCTTTTAGTATTGCAAAATGGACACATACTTTAGTAAAGCAAATTTGTAAAAGAAAAGGGATAAAGGTAGAAAGCAAGATGATGATTTCTACCAAGAACTGGTTGAAATGGAGACTCATAATAGACTAGTTGAACATGTACACAAACTGGAGATGGCTTTCAAGAATGAAATTGATGAAATAAAGAAGCAGATGCACTTGCAAAAGGAAGAAATAGAAAAACTAGGAAGGGAGGTCAACAAGAAAGACACAACCATCAGTGAACTAACAGTGGAGTTGAGTACAGTTAGGAAGAAAATGAGTGAAATGGCAAGTACAGTAATCAATCACGAGAGTATTATGGAAGAGTTAAAAAATGATACAGAGACAATTAGGCAAGTAAGCAGTCTGATGGACCAGAGCAGTGATATTCAGGAGAAGATAACACAGGTGAATGAAGCTGTGCAAAGCTACAAAAATGATGTGGAAACCACTTATGCTGAAATGGTGAAAGTAAAGAAATACTTAGAAACAAGGGTAGAGGAAAAAAGCATTAAAAAGGAAGTGAAAAGAATAATCCAAAACAATCCAAAGTTAGTCAGAGATTCAGTAGATATCAACAAATCTATAGTAATCACTGGCATAGAAGAGGAAGAAGTAAAAAACAAGATCACAAGAGACAAAAAGGAGATGGCAAATGTAATGAGCTTACTGAAAGAAGTATCAGAGGAAATCTGTAGTAAAAATATAGAGGAACACAAAAGGTTAGGAAAATACGAGAAAAGCAAGACAAGACCTCTAAAGGTAACTTTCCAGAGTGTAAACACTGTGGAGGAGATACTAAAAATTGCAAAGAATCTTATGGAAAAAGAGGAGTTCAAAAATGTATGGATAAAAAGATGCCTAACACAAGAGGAACTGGAATTACTGAAAGAGAAGAGGGAGGAAGCAAAAACAAAAAATGAGGGAAGATCAGAAGAGGAGAAGAACACATTTTTTTTACAAAGTAATAGGATTGCAGGTACGAAAGTGGTGCACAAACAGGAGGGAATAAAAAGGAGGAAGGTAATAGAACCATGTCATGACAAGTATATAAACAAGATGATAAAGTTGATGTACTCAAATGTGGATGGAATGGTATCTAAATTACTAGAGATGAATGATTATGTTGGAGAAACTGAACCACATATAATATGCCTAACCGAAACAAAATTAACACCAAGGATATCCAATGACATACTAAAATTAGAGGAATACAATATATGGAGAAGAGACAGAAACTTAAAAAAAGGAGGAGGAATTATAATATTAACTAAGAAAAATCTAAAAGTCAATGAAATAAAACTAGATATACCATCACAAGTAGAACTGATTGCAATAGAGATCAACACATCTGAAGGGAAAGTAATTGTAGCCAATTTGTACATGCCACCCAGATTAAACACATGGGAAAGAGACGAATATGAGGACCTGGCAGATAGTACAATTCAGAGTTTAAGATCATTACTACATATAATGGAAGAGAAATCGGAAAGAATTATACTAACTGGAGATTTTAATACAAATATAAATTGGAATACTCTAGATATAATTAACCAAGAAAGCTGTTGGGACCAAAAGCTCCTGGATCTCGTGCAAGAGTTTTTCCTAACGCAACATGTGAGGGAAACCACCAGAAAAAGAGGACTCGATGTACCTTCAATGCTAGATCTAATATTTACTAGGCATGAAAATGATATTGACAGTTTAATATATCACCCTCCACTCGGCAAAAGCGATCATGCAATACTAAATTACAACTTCAGGATAGCATATGACATAGTTAACAGCAATGAAAGTTACAAAAAGAGCCTAAACTATAAAAAGGGAAATTATCAAGACCTAAAGAAGTATTTCTTAGAAGCTGATTGGGAAAATGAGCTTAGAGGACAAGATTTAAAAGCTGTATATAAAAAATTCTGTGAATTTTATGAAATAGGAGTCTAGAGGTACATCCCACAGCACAAAGAAGCAAATAAGAAAATACAGAAATGGTTCAATACAGAATGGAAAAAATCAAAAGAAAGAAGAGATTTGTTGTGGAATAGATACAGAAGACATAATAGTGAAAGGGCATATAATAATTACAAACAGGCAAGAAACGATTATACAAGAATAAGGAGGGAAGCCCAAAAACAGTTTGGGAAGGATATAATAAATAAAAGTAGTGATCAACCAAAGCTATTTTACAGCTACATCAGATGCAAAACCAAAGTAAAAGATACTGTATAATACAATCCATTACGGACGAGGGAATCACCTATACACAAGAGAAAGATATTTGTGAAGCGCTAAATAAGAATTTCCAATTAGATTTTACAGAAGAACAAAATTTTGAGAGGGACTATGTAGAACATGCATGTCCACACATACTACCAGACATACAAATATCAGAAAAAGTAATACAGGAGGAGTTAAGTTAATTAGACAAAGGAAAAGCAAGTGGTCCTGATGAAATTTTATGTTGGGTACTACGAGAATGTGCAAAGGAGTTAAGTAAACCATTATTTTTAATTTTCAAGAAACCCTTGATATTTGGAAGAAAGCAAATATTGTCCCCTTATTCAAGAAAGGGAATAGACAAAATCCACTCAACTACCGACCAGTATCACTGACCAGTGTTGTAAGCAAGGTATTAGAAAAGCTTATAAGAAAAGCTTGGGTAAATCATCTAGAAGAACACAGTATGATAACAGAAAGGCAGTTTGGTTTCAGAAAAGGAAAATCATGTGTTACTAATCTGTTGAGCTACTATGACATAGTAACAGACACAATACAGGAAAGAGAAGGATGGGTGGACAGTATCTATTTAGATTTCAAGAAAGCATTTGACACAGTACCACACCAAAGACTTTAATGGAAACTGTACCATCAAGGAGGAATTCGAGGCAAACTGTTTTGTTGGATGCAAGATTTTCTCATAAAAAGAGAAATGAGAACAGTATTAAGGGGAAACTACTCATCATGGAAAGAAGTGACTAGTGGAGTACCACAGGGTTCAGTGCTGGCACCAATCATGTTTTTAGTGTATATAAATGATATAAACAGTAACACTGGAAATGAGAGCTATCTGAATATGTTTGCAGATGATGCAAAAATACAAAGGAGAATTACTAACACAGACTCTTGTAAAGAGCTACAAGAAGAATTAAATAAACTTCATGAATGGAGTAGTACATGGCAAATGGAATTCAATGTGGACAAGTGTCATGTAATCAAGTTTGGTAAAAGTGGAAAAAGACCTGATTGGGATTATAAGTTAGGAAATAAAACCCTATACACATCAGAAAGAGAGAAAGACCTAGGTGTGATTATCAATAACAGACTATCTCCGGCTGACCACATTAGCGAGAAGGTACGGAACATGTATACACTGCTTGCAAATATGAGAATAGCATTCACATACATAAATGAAGACATGCTAAGAAGGATAATAACATCATTCATTAGACCAACGCTGGAGTATGCATCAGTAGTCTGGAGTCCTCATCTCAAAAAACACATAGACAAGACTGAAAAAGTTCAAAGGGCCGCTACAAGATGGATACCAAGCTTAAGGGACCTAAGCTACGAAGAAAAACTAAACTGAATCTACCAACACTACAGGAAAGAAGGAAAAGAGGTGACATGATAATGCTATATAAATGCATATCAGGGAAGGATATAATAGACATAAATGATTACTTAACATATGGGGAAGCATCAGCAAGAGGACACTGCAAAAATCTGCATAAGAACAGAGGTGATAAAGACGTAAGGAAATTCAGTTTCCCAATCAGAGCAATTGATCAATGGAATGCACTACCGAATGAAATAGTGTGTGGCAAAACAATTCACAAATTAAAGGATATGTACGATAAATATGGTTTAAGACACGGGACAGTACGAGCTTGACTCATTCCTGTAAAGATACAATTAGGTAAGGTATGGTAAGAACACACACACACACACACACACACACACACACACACACACACACACACACACACACACACACACACACACACACACACACACACACCAGACATTACACCTTCAGGGCTATAGGCCTGTGTGGGTGTAATGAAACATAGCCAGTTAATGTTGTCAAGTAAGTCTTGATATATATATATATATAATTAGGCTACTCTACCTTCTTCAACACTTTGTTCTAAAAGTTCTTATTGGTTTGAACTACAGACTAGAACGGCAAGGCTGTTTGCGCCGGACCCATGGGGCTCTTAGAGAACCTCTAAGTACGCTTTGTACTATACTGTCCCAGGGGGGGAAGAGAAAATCGGGCATACATACTAAGTTGGAAATATAGAGTAAAGGCTGATTGTTATCTTTACAAGTCTAAGCGCCTAACGAGATGCTTGTAGCTCTTGGGGGTTCGAGGGAAGCTACAAAGAGTTCATTTGAAAACATGAGTTTTCGGTATATTTATATGTCTGGTGTAAATCGAATACAAGCTGTTCGAATTAAAAGACAGAATTAAAGACAGAATACAAGCTGTTCGAATTAAAAGACAGACTCATTGTTTTCCGGACTGAATCACTTAATCCTTGCCTTACCCTCAACCCAGCCAAAAAGGTAAATTTAAAGTAGATCCAAACTGTGAGTTCAGCTTGCCGTCTGACCTTGAGCTTCGACCGATCGTTTTCATAAATAACAGTAGAATCACATGGCTGACTCACAAACCAAGTTTCATCAAGTTTGATTTGATTCAGATCAGTATTATTTATTTTTGTTCTCATACTAACACACACACACACACACACACACACACACACACACACATATATATATATATATATATATATATATATGAAAAGATAGGACAAATATGCCATTTCCAGTGGAGTTCAGTTTGGTAGGAATATTTTGTTGTTGTCATAGTCGATTAAGTCTCACTCAGTTGTCTAAATTGGTAGGTGTAACTGATCGTTGTAACTGAAAGGAATAGTTTGTTGTTATGGTCGATTAAGTAGCTTGAGTCCAAATTGGTATGTATAATTGTTTTTTGTTGTAGTCGCTCTTAATCTGCTACAGAGCCAGGGGTGATCCCGTGAGCACTCTCTGCCCGTCGACGGCCCTAGAATACTAGTGTATCCGTAGCAGTATCAAATATTTCTCTTATAAGACTGTGTATGTCTCCTTTCAGGTGTTTGAAGGAGTTATAATAACGATGATACGTTTTCTTTAGTGTCTTACGTAATTCTGTTTTGAAAAATCCTTGACTGAGGAATTTTCTTGTGATTTGTTGGATTCTTGTAGTAAAGTTTTCCAAATTTGTACTTGCCTTTGCGACCCGTAGCAAATGAGACATGTATACAGTACACCGTACGCTGGAACTCTAGGTATATTTGCAGATAAATTTGGGCATGATACAGTACAGTTTCAAAACTGTAATCATCTCTTTTATCATAGAGTTTTGTTGATGTAACTTTGTTTTCTGTTTTTGTTATTAATTCCAAAAAGCTTGCTTGGCGGTTGTCGGTGTTTTCTTTATTTAAAACTAATGCTTCCGGATATATTTCTTTTATCCTTTCATTCATTTCTCCATTATTGTTTAAGGATATTAGATCGTTAATGAATCGTCTAGTTTTGTTTAATTTCTTCGCTGCTGAATATTGAGCTTTTGACATTCGTTCCATCCACTTTAATTCATAACTATATACTGTAAGTATAGATTTGCCATGAACGGGGCTGGGTCTGTTCCCATGGGCATTCCTATGCACTGACTGAAAACCATATTTCCCATCTATCTGTCTTTATACCTAGGCTTCTTCCCCCAAGGAAAGGGAGGTAGCCGAGACAGGACGACACACGCCCAATTTACTCATCCATTCAAACACATTCATTCGCATCTTAGCCCCAAAGGAAGAAGGGACAGATCCTCACCGCACCACATCGCACGAGGGTCAACTGCGCAGTGCAATCAGTGACATCCGCAGCAGGGCCCGATAGCAGAGCTGGTTTACCCCTGCCACAGCATAATGCTTTTTTACTTGTGGGGTAAGGGGGCCCATCCCCTTACCCCACAAGTAATAAAGCAGTTATCTACAAGGTAATTTGTCATATCTATTATCTGATCCTCTGAGAACGTCAAGTTTTTGCCATCTCTTTTATTTACCCAGTATCCTTCGTGTTCACCTACTGCGATCAAATTCTTATTCAATCCTTTAAAAGCAACTTGCACTGTCCATTTCAACTTCCTTTTTATATCCTTGTGTTCGATGTTCGTGTATAACGCTGAAAAATCATATGTTTGGAGGATATTTGTAAATCTTCTTTGTTGTTTTCCGTTCTTGCTGTTCCAATTACTTTCTCAGTAATTTGAATTGTGAATCTCTTATCTTTACACTCACTTCCGTTGAAATGATCAGAAAGTATCTTGCATGCTGTTCCTTTCTCTTTGTTTCGAATGATTTTTTCTCTTTGTTTCGAATGCTATATCGATGTTGATATATTCTAACATTTAGTCTTTGCACTGTCTCTCCAACATATTGGCTTCAGCGTTTCTTAACCTTTTCCGACCTCAGCACCCCCTGCAGTAAGGCCGCACAGTCCAGCACCCCCTTACATCTGGTTACTGGGACTACATTTGCCACACTACTACAGTTACTACACTTCTACAAGGATAAAGTAAATTGAAGTACTCCTTGACAAATTATTTTATACATTCTCCAAATATAAAAATCAACGATGCCAGTGCTAAGAAAATCAATACATGTTGCATTTTCCATCACCCCCTAAAATTGACCTCAGCACCCCCAGGGGTGCTAGCACCCCAGATTAAGAAAGGCTGGCTTAGACAATTGTCACAAGTACAGTAAGTAAATAAATAACATTTGTTGCATCACATGACAACTTCATTCCATATGTTCGCGTCTTATAAAGTTTTCCTGAAATACTGCTTTTAAATTGATTGGAAACATTAATTTTTGGACATGTCATTCACCTCTTGTTTTTTTACTTCATCACGTGATTGTAACAAACTCCAGATGAAGGTTGAGTATCAACTCCATTCGCTGATGTGACTGAACCACTTCCAGTGTTCAAGATGTCACTGTCAACAACAGCATTACCTTGTCAAGATTGAGTAACTCTTCCTGAGCCAGATTCTTGATCAGCACAGGAGGAGGCTATTTTCACTGGGGGCTGCTCAATGATCGTTTTAATTTTCATTATAAACATCAGCTATAATAAATCAATATTTTATCCACAGTGATATACACTAAACGGTATAAAATTTTCGAAGGGTGACAGCTCAGCTTAACTGCCTCAGTCAAACCACGATAATCACCAGACACACATATATGAAAAGGTAGGACAAATATGCCATTTCCAGTGGAATTCAGTTTGGTAGGAATAGTTTGTTGTTGTCAAAATCGATGAAGTCGCACCCAGCTGGGTTGATTGGAAAACACACACAAACACACACACACACACACACACACACACACACACACACACACACACACACACACACACACACACACACACACACACACACACACACACACACACACACACACACACACACACACACACACACACACACACACACACACACACACACACACACACACACACACACAAATGTAATGGGCATAATGAAAGAAGTGTCAGAGGAAATCTGTAGTAAATACATAGAGGAACACAAAAGGTTAGGGAAATACGAGAGAAGTAAATCAAGACCCCTAAAGGTAACCTTCCAGAGTGTAAACACCGTGGAGGAGATGCTAAAAAATGCAAAGAATCTAATGGAAAAAGAGGAGTTCAAAAATGTAAGGATAAAATGATGCCTAACACAAGAGTAACTGGAATTACTGAAAGAGAAGAGTGAGGAAGAAGAAACAAAAAATGAGGGAAGATCAGAGGAGAAGAACACATTTTTTTTTTACAAAGTAATTGGATTGCAGGTACGAAAGTGGTACATAAACAGGAGGGAATAAAAAGGAGGAAGGTAGTAGAACCACGTCATGACAAGTATATAAACAAGATGATTAAGTTGATGTACTCAAATGTGGATGGAATGGTATCTAAATTATTAGAGATGAATGATTATGTCAGAGAAAATGAACCACATATAATATGCCTAACTGAAAAAAAATTAACACCAAGGATATCGAATGACATCCTAAACTTAGAGGAATATAATACAGTATATGGAGAAGAGATAGGAATTTAAAAAAAGGATGAGGAATTATAATATTAACTAAGAAAAATCTAAAAGTCAATGAAATAGAATTAGATATACCCTCACAAGTAGAACTGCTTGCAGTAGAGATAAATACATCTGAAGGGAAAGTAATTGTAGCCAATTTGTACATGCCACCCAGATCAAACACATGGGAAAGAGACGAATATGAGGACCTGGCGGAGAGTACAATTCAGAGTTTAAGAGCATTACTACATAAAATGGAAGAGAAATAAAAAAGAATTATACTAACTGGAGATTTTAATGCAAACATAAATTGGAATACTCTAGAATAAGCCAAGAAACCTTTTGGTACCAAAAGCTCCTGGATCTTGTGCAAGAGTTTTTCCTAACGCAACATGTAAGGGAAAGCACAAGAAAAAGAGGACTCGATGTACCCTCAATGCTAGATCTCATATTTACTAGGCATGAAAACGATATTGACAATTTAATATATCACCCTCCATTCGGCAAAAGCAACCATGCAGTACTAAATTGCAACTTCAGGATTGCATATGATATAGATAACAGCAATGAAATTACAAAAAGAGCCTAAACTAAAAAAAGGGAAAGTATCATGACCTAAAAAAGTACTTCTTAGAAATTCCTTGGGAAAAGGAGCTTAGAGGACAAGATTTAAATGCTATATATGAAAAATTCTGTTAACTCTATAAAATAGGAGTCCAGAAGTACATCCCACGGCACAAAGAAGCAGAAAAGAAAAATGAGATTTGTTGTGGAATAGATACAGAAAACACAATAGTGAAAGGGCATATAATAATTACAAACAGTCAAGAAACGATTATACAAGAATAAGGAGGGAAGCCCAAAAACAGTTTGAGGAGGATATCATAAATAAAAGTAGTGATCAACCAAAGCTATTTTACAGCTACATCAGAGGCAAAACCAAAGTAAAAGATAAAATACAATCCATTACGGACGAGGGAATCACCTATACACAAGAGAAGGATATTTGTGAAGCACTAAACAAGAATTTCCAACCAGTTTTTACAGAGGAAAAAATTTTGAGAGGGATCATGTGGAACATGCATGCCCAGACATACCACCAGATATACAAACATCAGAAAAAGAAATCCAGGAGGAGCTAAGTAAATTAGACAAAGGAAAAGCAAATGGTCCTGATGAAATTTCATGTTGGGTGCTTTGTGAATGTGCAAAGGAGTTAAGTAAACCATCATTTTTAATTTTCAAGAAATCCTTGAGTCAAGGTAAACTACCTGATATTTGGAAGAAAGCAAACATTGTTCCCTTATTCAAGAAAGGGATCCACTTAACTACCGACCAGTATCACTAACCAGTGTTGTAAGTAAGGTATTAGAAAAGCTTATAAGAAAAGCTTGGGTAAATCATCTAGAAGAACACAATATGATAACAGAAAGACAGTTTGGTTTCAGAAAAGGAAAATCATGTGTTACTAATCTGTTGAGCTACTATGACATAGTAACAGACACATTACAGGAAAGGGAAGGACGGGTGGACAGTATCTATTTAGATTTCAAGAAAGCATTTGACACAGTACCACACCAAAAACTTTTATGGAAACTGTACCATCAAGGAGGAATTCCAGGCAAACTGTATTGATGGATGCAAGATTTTCTCATGAAAACAAAAATGAGAACAGTACTAAGGGGAAATTACTCATCATGGAAAGAAGTGACTAGTGGAGTACCACAGGGCTCAGTGCTGGCACCAATCATGTTTTTAGTGTATATAAATGATATAGACAGTAACACTGGAAATGAAACCTAGCTAAATATGTTTGCAGATGATGCAAAAATACAAAGGAGAATTACTAACACAGACTCTTGTAAAGAGCTACAAGAAGAAATAAATAAACTTCATGAATGGGGTAATACATGGCAAATGGAATTCAATGTGATCAAGTGTCATGTAATCAAGTTTGGTAAAAGTGGAAAAAGACCTGATTGGGATTATATGTTAGGAAATAAAACCCTACACACATCAGAAAGAGAGAAGGATCTAGGTGTGATTGTCAATAACAGACTATCTTCGGCTGACCACATCAATGAGAAGGCACGGAACATGTATACACTGCTTGCAAATATGAGAATAGCGTTTACATACATAAATGAAGACATGATAAGAAAGATAACATCATTCATCAGACCAACCCTGGAGTATGCATCAGAAGTCTGGAGTCCTCATCTCAAAATACACATAGACAAGATTGAAAAAGTTCAAAGGGCCGCTACAAGATGGGTACCAAGCTTAAGGGATCTAAACTATGAAGAAAGACTAAATAAACTGAATCTACCAACACTACAGGAGAGAGGGAAAAGATGTGACATGATTATGCTATATAAATGCACATCAGGGAAAGAGAAAATAGACATAAATGATTACATAACCTTTGGGGAAGCATCAGCAAGAGGACACTGCAAAAAATTGCATAAAAAGAGAGGTGATAAAGACGTAAGGAAATATAGTTTCCCAAATAGAGCAATTGATCAGTGGAATGCACTACCGAATGAATAAGTGTGTGCCAAAACAATTCACAAATTTAAGGATATGTACGATAAATATGGTTTAAAACACGGGACAGTACGAGCTTGACTCTTTCCTGTAAAGATACAATTAGGTATGAACATACAAACACATACACACATACAAACACACACATACAAACACACACACACACACACACACACACACACACACACACACACACACACACACACACACACACACACACACACACACACACACACACACACACACACACACGCACGCACGCACCCCCCCCCACCCGCGCGCGCGTGTGCGTGTGCGTGTGTGTGTGTGTGTGTGTGTGTGTGTGTGTGTGTGTGTGTGTGTGTGTGTATTACTAAAGGGAAATTACATTTCATATCATTCTATAGACTGATTTGTTAACACGATTGCCAAACATACAACTTATGGCGTAGGGAAGGGCTAGATCTAGCAATCTGGAAAGATCGAGTGTGATTCCTGCCGGAATAGCCAAGATATCCATTTTTAGAAAACTAACGAAAAAATAAAAATGCACATTTATTGTGCTTGCATTGATCATAGGAATATTCCGATATATTGTATCTTAGTATGTATATAAGATATATATATATATATATATATATATATATATATATATATATATATATATATATATATATATATATATATATATAAATTTCCTAATTTTGGTATATAACGTTGTTCTTTTAATACAGGTAATTACGCTTATACCAAAAATAGGGAAGAGGGTTACGGCCCGCAGGACCCCCTCCCCAAATCCGTGCCTGGTAAGCAGTTTGTGAAATTAACATCAATAATGCAACCACCTTCTACAGTATCTACCTTTGACTTAGCTCTTTGCCCTTCATCTCTAACTGATTGTTCTCAAAATCGGGTACCATACACCAAGTTTGGTCCAAGTCTGATAAAAAATATTTAAGTTGAACTTAACCTGTGGTCTTGAAATTTAATCTATTATTCTGAATATCAAATAATTTCATCCGTGACTAATCTTAAACCCTTCTACCACGTTGAATGTAGGTCAAAACAAAGCTGTTTGAGTTCAAGGGCCGAAAATTTAACCCTGTTCAATGACCTCTACTTCCAGCTGCTTGTTCTCAGAACTGAATCACTTCATCCTTTCTTATGTCTAAACCCTTCAACCCAGTGAGATCAAAATCATGTTGAAATTACCTGAGTTGATACTGCTCTTCACCTTTCAGCATGACCCATTTTGGCCAAAAGTTACTCACCTGTCTCTAAGATGGTCCTCAGTCATTATGCCAGATCTGCCGCGATTCCATCCAAGGGTTCTTCCATAACCTTGCTAAAAAACAGACAGGCAAACAAATATATAAAAAGAATGATAGGCAGAAGGACAGACAAAGAAACCGAACCAAACGCTTGACTCCCTCGCACTTTTATTAATTGCTCTTGACAGTATTAGAATCCGTGATGAAAATAACACTTCTTGCACATGTGAGCAATGCTGGACATCAGGGAACTGACTATTTTCCTTGTCCAGAGTCAGATAAATGAAGTAAAAAAAAAATATTCATAGCGACAAACGCAGTGGAAAGTCAAGAAGATGCTTATGTATGGTTCCTGTATATATGGGAGACGGGAAAGCAAGTGACCCGACGAGAGACAGTTATGAAGATGCAGACGACAATAATTACATATCTAATGCCCTGAGTTCTGTGACGTCCTTTTATGTTTTGTTCGTGTGACTTCCTGATAATTTCATTCAGTTTGGAAGAGTTTTCCTGTTGTGGGAGAGTAAATAGGAGTTACATTTAAATTTCCAGTTCCAAATAACTTTACTTAGCTGAATAAAATCATCTGTATGCAGCAAAAATATGGTTACAAAATATGTAATCGGACTAAAGAACTTAGCTTAACAGTAGACGGAATGGCTGTCCCTCACAATTGTTGGTGAATTGATTGCATCCCTCTAATGGCTGTGGATTATCTCACTGCTAGTATGAAAAGGATTAAGGCATCTTCAATGATGAGTGCATGGATCTGAGATCAGTATTTGTTGTACTCGCTGATAATAGTATTTGTGTTACGTGTGTTTTCTTTACTCCTTGTTCCATTCCTACCTAAATTCTGTGCTTCACCCTGCCTAAGCAAACTCTTTCTCCTTTGTCTATCAACTTATACCTTTCCTTCTTGCTGGAAGTTTGCTCTCATTCAGCCAGTCCCAAAGAAGGGTGACCAGTCCCAACCCTCTAACTATCGCCCAATTGTTTTAACATCCTGTATCTCAAAAGTTTTCGAGTCAATTCTTAATAGAAAAATTTTAAAGCATCTTTCCTATCACAACCTTCTTTCTGATCGTCAGTATGGGTTCCGTCAGGAACGCTCCACTGGCGATCTTCTCACCTACCTTTCAGACTCCTGGTCATCCTCCTTTCGGGACTTTGGCGAAAGCTTTGCTATTGCACCTGACATCTCAAAGGCTTTCGATCGAGTCTGGCATAAATTTTTAATTTTCAAACTGCCCTCTTACGGTTTCTATCCTTCTATCTGTGCCTTCATTTCTAGCATCCTTTCTGGTCGTTCTATAGCCGCTGTTGTAGATGGCCATCGTTCTTCTCCTAGATCTGTCAACAGTGGTGTTCCTCAGGGCTCTGTCCTATCACCAACACTCATCCTTTTATTCATCAATGACCTTCTAAGCTGTACATCTAACCTTATCCAATCATACGCTAATGACTCCACCCTTCACCTTTCCATTCGGTTCTCGCAACGCCCATCTCAGCAATTACTTCAACACACAAGGGATGAGGCTATGGCACCTAATGTCTGACTTGGCTCGTATTTCTGACTGGGATAAGAATAATCTTGTTGTTTTTCATGCATCAAAGACTCAGTTTTTACACCTATCAACCCAACAAAATCTTCTACAGGTGTACCCACTAATGTTTAATAATATTCATTTAATCCTACATCATCCTTGAATATGCTTGGGGTTTCATTCACTCGGGACTTATCTTGGAAAGATCATATTACATCTCTTGTAAAATCTGCTTCCAAGAGATTAGGTGTGCTAAGCCGACTCCATTCCTTCTTTACCCCTGCACAATTGTTAACTCTATACAGGGGTTTTATCTGCCCTGTGTGGAGTACAACTTTCATGTGTGGAGAGGTTCCCCACATACTGTACAGCTCTTCTCAATAAGGTGGAGTCAGAGGCTTTTCGGCTCATTAACTCTCCTCCTCTTACTGGCTCCCTTCAACCTCTGTCTCTTTATCGCACTGTTGCATCTTTATCTCTTTTCTATCGCTACTTCAATGGTCATTGCTCCTCTGAACTGTCTGATTGCATCCCTCCACCTCTACGACGGGCGCGTAGCACCCGTCTAGCAGCAAACTCTCATCCCTTTTCTGTCAAGCTCTCTAATGCAAGAGTTAGTCGTTACTCCCAGTCCTTCATTTACGCAGCAGGTCAACTCTGGAAATGTCTCCCTCTGTCTGTATTTCCTGCTTCCTGCGATCTCCAGTCTTTCAAACGCAGCGTGTCCAGGCATCTCGAAATGAAAGGATCTTGAATTTGGCTCTGTCTCGTATTTTGTTTTTCTCTTGGAGGGAACAGTTATTGTGGGCTCTTGGCCTTTGGTTCCTTCTTCCTCACAAAAAAAAATACTATTATATATTATGAGGTAGGTAAGGATGATGCTGATGAAGTCTAAAGTCTTGTAAAGTTCCCAGTCCCATCATAGATTCTCTTTCGGTTGCTGTGTACATCATGCCGAGGATAAGTGTAAGCACTCTTTATTCTTATCTTTATGGATACCTACACGTACACATGAAATATAAAACCTGAGATACATAATAAAAATTTTAATTTTTCGAGACTTTCATATTGGGTTTTGGTTATACGCAGTACTTGAGATGAGTTCCATGCTTTATAAATTTTGTGGATGGCTTCCAAGCCAGCGGTCACATATTGTTTTTCTGGTTTACCTCACAAGAAAAGGAGGGTCATTCAGGTGGACTGTCACTTTTTATCGTCACATTATTCCAAACGAATCCGACTCGTGACATCGGATTTACACTCATCTGCCAAGGTCACTGATACTCAGTCACAAACTAATCATCACATGACATGTGTAACAAAGAATTGGAAGATTGTTTTTCTTTTATGTGAATTAACTTGTGCTCCATGTCACTGGGCATTATGCAGACAATTGTACCTGACTGTTTCGTGCTTTGGACTGCATATTTTACCGACTTTAATTTCATGTGGTAAGAAGTGATACGTTGGTTATGAATCTTTCTCGGCATTTTCTGCCTTTCTTGCTTTTTTTTTTTTTTTTCCGTGTTCTTTATGGTCGGTTAACAATCTCTTATTTCTTTTCAGGACTTCTATTAATATTTATTTTAACAATACATGTTCCATCTCGTTTCCTGCTCCAGGGCTATTTAGATTCCGCCAGACGATCATGTTCATCCACTGAAAACTGTCATTTTAACAGCCTCCTCGTGATACTTTTTGTTTCCAGATAATTTCTTGCTAAATCCAAATATTTTCCTTCATTTAGAGAGAAAGTTTCAGCACCTAAAGAGCCTACACGTTCATGTCTACCCTGTCATAGTGATGATAAATTTTCCGTTATTTTCTTTCTATCTTCAAGCGACTGTGTTCAGCTTGGGGGAAGACATCAGGTTCTATAGGAGTTAGTGAAGACTGGTTCTAATCCCTTCATTACTCTGTGCTCTCTGTCAATCCGTCCATCATCCAATCCTTTATTGTCCGATCAGGAACATAGGGGCCTGGATTTAAGATAGTCAACCCCGACATTTAAGGTGAGAGTGACCAGCCTCACTTGTCCCTGAGTGGCATCATGTGGGCAATAAACCCCACCAGTCCCTTGAGTATAAACCCTGACGAGTCCCAATCGGTGGCCTTAACCCACTAGACAATCAGGCGTCATCTGATTATAATTTAGATTACCATTTAATTGTTTCCTGGTTACAGGAAACTACCTGGTTTGTCAACCGGTGTACAGTCACCTGAAGGTAGCATTACAGTACATCGTGTGAATAGATGGTGGGCGCCCCCATTTACAATTGTGCTTTGTATATCTTAGAAAAATCGTCTGAGAGTAGCAAGAAGGAAGTGAATGTTTCGCAATTGTGTTGACCTAGTTAAATAGGAATTAAGTTATGGCTGATGGCAGGCGACATGATTCAGTTCACAGAAGCCACAAGACACCAGGATAAATGCTAAACCGTATCACTCTCAGGCTCTTACATTCACCCTCAGCTTTAGTGGGATTAAAATACTGTGGTTATCCAGACCAAGACAGGGGTAATGGTGACAGTGTTAACACTCGGACCCTAGAAGTCACGCAAAGCTCAATAAAATCACATGGCATTCACCGGAATAAAACACTCGATTTGTCGAGATCATGAGAGTCAAAATTCCAGTTCCAGGGGTAAAGAAGCTGTACTACCAAAGTGTTTCCTGCCAGCAGCATAAGACGACCAAAAAAGCAGGAGCGATGACAGTGACAACCCCACCACACACTTGGTTGCAGCACAGCTCGTAGCTCGTGTGGCTCAGTAGAGGAGAATGGGATCTAGAAAATTATGGCCAGTAATTTTGGTAGCGCAAGAGGCTTCGTACCATCCCTTCTTAAACGATTTATGTAGCATTTTGCACCTTAACATTTTTATATAATACTTATGTAACTTTAATATCGCTATAGTCCGCATTAGTAACATGCAAGAACATATTGAAATTTAATGTACAGAATAAGTTGCTATGGAAAAGGTGTTACGAACTCTCCAAAACCCCTCAGAATACGACATTTAGTTATTTCAAAACGCTGCCTTCGTCCCCGTCACTGGAGTCGATAACTGAAAACCTCGTGCTTACTAAATGCACCCCCTTGCAGGTGTCAGAGATGTCTCAGTGCCAAGAATTCCCTCCTAGATGCATCTCAGCGTGTGAATGTTACGACTGCAATGGCCAGATATTCACCGAAACAAGTTAGTTCATTATACAGTGTAGTAATGCAAGAATGAATAGCATTATACTGTGACAAATAAAAAAAAAGCTTTCAGCCAAAGTTTTCAACTTGTTTCCTTTTATTATAACTAACACCGGACAAGTTTATTCTGCATAGGAGAGATGCCTCCAACTGATGGAGTCAGAGTAAAAACCATCATGTACCACTAGCAAATTATTCAGCCGTGGTCGCAGAGAGAGGAATTATTTACAAGTAAAGAAACTAGGTTAGTTCCCCTGATATTACTCATAAAATATCAGCAACTGCACCAAAAGAGGGTAAAACTATTGGCAGCATTATAGTTGCAAAGTCTTCCTGGAAGAGATAAGCCTAATCAAATCCCGGCAATCATCAACAGGTATTGTAGGAAAGTCTGCTAGGTAACACACGAAACAATGCTTATACTGCCAATGTGCCGACAATACAAGCAAAATCCACTTACCTGAGGCAACAGCAATAATAAAACGAGTCCCGCACGCAAAACAACTAAAGAAAAATCAAGACAAAGAAGAAAAAAACAAAAAGGATTTGTGGAACAGTAGAGATTGGTGAATCCACTGAATGACCAGCGGCAACTGCTGTGAAAGATTCACGTCCGTATTAGTGAGATTGAGATCGAACCTACAGAGGCGAATCACCAATTCTGTACATCATTATGGAAGCATATGGTGGATATAACAGAATTCTGACCTTGTAACCTATTGCTGAGTTATGTATAGAGGAATGCAGTCTAATTATTTATTATCCGGTTTTAAAACCCCACAAAATTAAGGGTCTCACCCATGCATTCGCGAACTCAGTTTTAATCCCTTTCATTCTGGTGACTTATTTTTTAGTTTGATCTTGCAACTGCCAGTAGATCTTATCCAGCTTATGAGAGATTTTTTTTTTCTAATAGAACAGATTCACCGGGTCACTAACATTTTCACCAGTACAGGCCCTTCATAAGTTTAATAAAATCGTTTAATGGTGGCATGAATAGAAAAAAAAAATCTAATTCCAGTGGTACATAACCCGATCGTTGTTGTGGAAAGAGTAGTGAGCGAGTGGGCGGGTGAAGTGTGGGAGCAGATGCGGTGGTGGGAGGTGGGTGAGACCGAAGGAGCTCGGCTCGGGGTTGGCCAGACCAGTCGTGTGCCAGTCGTGGTCGCGGTCGTACGGTAGTATCACTTCAGAGTGAGCTCAGCCTCAAGTGAAGATACCTGTGTATTTTGACCTCAGTTTCTCCTATTGATCTTTATATCCTCGCTGTCCTAAGTATGAAATACTGCAAACGTATTGTTGCTGTGGTGAACGAGTAGTACCAACTCTCATGAAATAAAACTTCCTCCTTGAAGGTGTCCACAAGTTGTACATATAAACTTCTCAGCAGCATTTGAACCTCTCTAATAATTTAATTAGTTTAAGCTTGACCTATTCGTGTGTGACCATGCACACATGACTGACCTGCCACTGACCAGTTAGGTGCAGACGGGGAAGAAAGCTGGTAATTTACTGGCTGGCACCCGTAACCGCAGAGATGACGAAGACCTTTTTTGTGTGTTTCCGGGGCTCAAGCATTTCTGCTATACGTTGAAGCCACGGGCGGTCAAGTTTAGCAACATTTGATGACACCAGCACAGGTAAGTACACATCATAGAGCCATTCAGAATATTTAGAAAATATAGTAAATAATACAATTTTCTGTTAGATTCATGTGTTACGACATCTACAAGACAAGTTTATTAATTGGACCTGGAGTTCCTAGGCTACTGTCAGCATACAAGCATGCGTATGGTCACACTGAAGGATTGAGAATGACTGAATAGACCAGTGAAGTGCAGGCTGCTGTAAAATCCAGCCTCCTTGACATGCTGCGACTTTTTGGTATACTGTATATCTGCAGGTATTAAGTGTTCTTCAAAATTATTAGCACCTGGTGTGGCATATGACTTAAAATATGTATAAAGCTCGATTTAGGGACTCTTCCGAATTTCAGTTAAACATGATAATAATTTAATCCTTTCAATACAATGACGTCATGTACAGTCTATTTTTACCACCTCCAGACGATGATCTTCAGGTTAGGAAAGAACTCTCGTAAAAACCAGTTAATGAAAGCTGCATAGAAGCTCTTCAGTTAAAACTTTCTCTCATTAGCTGAACATACCCGTCAGGTGAGGGGGTAAGGGGGTAGTAAGAATCAATGGTAAATATGTTAAAGGAATGAAGTGGCAGAACACAAGCGAGAGTCCAGATAATTTTCTGCACATCCTACAACAATCACTCTTTTACTAGATGGGAAGTAGTCTTATATCAGTACTGGAGCCACAGAAAAATATAATACCCTATGATATCCCCACCTCATTATGAAATGGTTCTTTAAACGTGGCAGCACGACACACTGTACTGGTAAACTTATTTTTATAACCGCGCTTATGAAGCCAGAACGGTATTATGCTTTGTTCGGTGTGTATGTGTGTGTGTGTGAACAAAATAACTCATAGTTTTCATTTGATTGTAACCAAACATGGCGGAAGGATTTGGGATCAGTCAGTGGGTTGACATGCTTTATTGAACAATATGTCGAATGACGAGGTCACGGGCTTAGGCCAGAGTTGGAAATAGAATGATCACCTTAAAGTTTTCATTGGATTCAGACAAACTTGGTGGAAGTGTTGAGGGTAAGGCAAGAACGAGGGGTTATAATTTTGAGAACATACTGTCAGAGGTCAAGGACATAGGGCTAGGTCAGATTTCTTTCCAAGTGTTTGAATATGAACAAAATAGCTAAAACAGCTTTGATCTGATTTCAAACAAGCCTGGTGGAAGGGTTGAAAATTAGCCAAAGGTTTTACCTGTTTTTATTCTAGAACAGTATGTCAAAGGTCAATGTGATGTTTATTAATCCAATTCGTGGTAGGTGAGGGCTCTCACCATCCACTCACTCGATGTTGTGCTGCTCTCGGGTGGCTGCCCTTTCCTCTCTTTCTTCCTTCTTTTCTTCCCTCCTCTTATGTCCATCTTTCTTTTTTTGCCTCTACAGCTTTCCCTCTTTCCACTTCCCTCTGCTTATGGGTGACTCTACACTGTGACAAGCCAAATGGTTTCCTGTACACCAAGAAACCATTTACTACGCTGGGTAGTAATCATAAAACCAAATTATGGCGCCTGGTGGTTTAGTGGGTAATTAAGGCGCCAAGCGGATTGAGCCTGTGTAGGTTTATTTCCAAGGAGAGGTTGGGGTTTATTGCATAAGTATTGCCACTCAGGGATGAGTGAGGCTGGTCACTCTTCGTCTTAAGTGTCAGGACCAACTTGCCTAGCCCCGGGCTCCTACGCTCCTCATGAGGCAACAAAGGATTAGATGATGAATGTATGTATTAATCCGATATAGACAAATCTGTGGAATCGTTCACGGTAAGGCCTGGATAAAGAGATTAATTTTTTTTAGAACATTTACTCAGAGTTCTAGATCACAGGAAAGGGTTTAAGATCAAAACACTGGGCGAGTTTAGCTCAAAGAATTTTGACCCGATTTCCATCAAACTTAGTAGAAGGATTAAGGATGCGGTAAGAACATAGTCAAAGTCACAGGTCATAGGCCAGTGTTTCGCCCTTAGACCAGTCATTTGGCGCGGTTATTGCAGTCTCTGAGTGTTTCTTCATGTTTTATATGTATCCAACTGTGAACACTGACTAAACAGTAGATAAAGGCATCGAAGTAATGCCTGTCGATCACACGAGTGGTCATTATTGATATAATTTTTGACCACAACAGAATCTTCCCTTCGAATCGCTAGAACACGACACGCAACAAACTTATAGCTCTTTTTCGTGCTGCCAAGGACAAGCAGGAAATAAACTTCGCACAAGAGTCTGACTTGCCCCAGAACCGAACACTATTTCTCAGTGTTGTGGGATGGATATGCTGCCGCGGCAAAATCAGCTTCCTCCGCCTCATTCAGTCGAGTCTTGGATGTCCAGTAGTTCCCCCACGTGCCACAGATACTGCACGCATATTAACATGCCAACAATAGGGCAATACTGTACACCGTCCGTATGATTACTTGTACTGTCTCGTTCAGGACTGGCGCAATGGTATCCATATTCCTGCCTGGAATCAGTCTCACGTTCAGTCGGTCAGCAGTCCATGCTCTACCGCTTGACCGTCGCTGTCACAGAAACAGTATAAATATCCCACGAACACGTATACATTGCTCTAGTTTTGTATAAAGTATATTGAAGAATTAACAGTTAAAGCGTTGGTCAAAATAAGGCGTATAATTTAAGCTTTCATATAATCAAGGATAGTTAGTGTCGAATGCTGCCAAACTTAAGAATTTTGCCAAATAAATACTTGGCAGTTTTATGGAAATTTAATTCTTAGTTTCCTATGACTAATTTTGTCTGGCGTCAGCTGCAATAAAATTGTTACCCCAATCAAGAGAAGGTTACTGGTGTCCGTATTAACACTGCCGGGCTGCCATGGCTTACTCTCAGCACAATAAATTCGTCTGACGTTAGCAGTCCCTAGAGTTGTCACTATGATGAAAGGGTTCGTCATTTAACGCTTGCCAGCCTCATGTTAAATGTGTGGGATACCTTGTTACGGCGGCGGCAACACACTGGAGCTACATTAGTGGACAGTATCCATTATCATCATCATCATCATTATCATTCAGTCTTGTTATGCCCCAGTAGGAGCGTAGGATCCAGAGCCAGGCTACCCCCTCCCCCCCGCCATTAAAGGCATGGGAGATCCACCCTATTCGAAACTAAGAGATATTATGTGAGTAATAAACCTCAACCCTCCATCACACGGACACCCTTGGAGGTTCCGTCCGGTTGAAACTCCTTGACCCATCAGGCGTCATTTGGTTATATCGTTACCACCCAGTGTAGTTTACTGAGATCTCTGTTTACTTCACTGTGATAAATGACAAGACAATGACAATCGGAACACAATAATGCGGTCTTCAGAGCCGCCTCAGGTTTAAGAGATTAATTACATGAGTTTTATCATTCTTCAGTTAAGAGGTGTAGCGATACTATTCCCATCAACTGTATATTCACTATACCTGGTCTGTTTTCATCTGAGGGAAATGGGCGAAATAAGACTACCCTTAATTATGAGGTAAGAATGAGTGTCCCTGGTTACTAGCCAAATCAACCTTCTAATCTGACTACTACACTTGCCTATCAAATGAGCTGAAAAAGGTTAGGGATCTTTGTCTTGTGAAAGTAAATGTACAACAACTTATCAACTCGTCGTAATTGTATTTTGTTTTTGTAAGGACTAGAAAAGCATAAGAGCTGGATCATAATAGCAAGAAAACTAATTCAAACAAAAATATACCATCGGTTCCCTGTAAACCTCCAATTTGTTTTTGCATATGGGACAAGGAGGGAAGGATACATGATCTTATCAGGTATTTTGTACTCCCTGTAAAAGCCAGTCCGAACTACGAAAGGGACGTGGTTGTAAATCTGTAAGCCGTGTCATAGGGAATTGAGCCACGACGGGCAGGGAATGAAGTCGTGGCGTGGTAGAAGTGCCTACCTTATTGACCCACATATCACTTCACTGTCCGAGAGAGAGAGAGAGAGAGAGAGAGAGAGAGAGAGAGAGAGAGAGAGAGAGAGTTACATAGAGTTACATAGATACACAGACCTCACAGGCCTTACGGTCCCTACGAGGTGGTCCGGCCTTAATACTTAATATGCCTTAATACAGCGTTTCTTAACCTTTTCCGACCTCAGCACCCCCCTTGTAATAAGGTCTCAGTCCAGCACCCCTCTACATCTGGTTACTGGGACTGCAGTTGCTACACTACTGCAGGGTTAAAGTAAAGTGAAGTACTGCCTGACAGTTTATTTTATACTCTCAAAAAAAAAAAAAAAAAAAAAATCAAGGATGCCAATACTAAGTAAATCCAGTAAGAAAAAATATAATGCAGCATTTTCCAGCACCCCCTAAAATTGATTTCAGCACCCCCTGGGGGTGCGAGCACCCCAGGTTAAGAAACGCTACCTTAATACTAATACAGTGCATAGGAGCAGGAGAAAAGGATAGCACAGCAGAAGGCTTTCTCCCCCATCCTCCAGATCCTCCGGCATTTGCCGTACAGGAAACAAGAGAGGAAGTAATACCTTGCAGAAACGAAAAACCTGAAGGAATTTTATAGGATCGGCAGAAAGTAGAATAATATCGAAAAGAAAAATTTGGACATACAGCCACATACTCTATGCATGCAATTTTGTTTATGTTTTGTTTTTATATAAAAAGATGAATAGAATGTTTATCTATTATATATACGCTATAATACTGTCTGTGTCTAATAGACAGATGAATGCAGATGCGAATATGCAATAATGCCCCATCCTAACTATACCAATTGCGTCGAGATACATGTCCAGTCTCTTTTTAAATATATTTATGGTACCACTTTCAATCACATTCCCAGGGAGTTTATTCCATTCGCTTACAACATAGTAAGTGAAGAAGTTTTTGGCTGTATCAAGATTAGTCCTCTTTACTTGGAGCTTCATACCATTTCCTCGAGTTACAGTCTCGGCAATTACTGTGAATAGCTTACTTGAATCAATATTACTAAAGCCTTTTAGAATCTTAAAACATTCAATTAGCTGTCCTCTGAGTCTCCGTTTTCTAAGAAAGAATAGGTTTAATTCCTCTCTTGAGGTATGGTTTGTTCCTCAGGGACGGGATTAACTTGGTAGCCCTACGCTGGACCGCTTTGAGTATTTCTATATCTTTAACTACCCAAAATTGCACTGCAAACTCTAAGTGTGACCTGACTATGCTTTTGTATAGGGGGATTAAAATATCTTTGCTTTTATACGTAAAATGTCTTCTGAGGAAGCCCAGGGCCCTGTTGGCTTTATTGGCGGCAGAGATACATTGATTTGAACATTTTAGATCGTCTGAAATCAGTACGCCTAGATCCTTAACTAGTAAGGACTTCTAATGATTTGGCCCTTCATTTCGTAATCATACCTTTTGTTTTTCTTCCCACATTGCAGTACCTGACATTTACTTAAATTAAAGGGCATTTGCCATTTCTCTGACCAGCTGACAATTTTGTTAAGGTCATTTTGAAGACTAATTCTGTCTTCTTCAGTTAATATAGTGTTGCCGAATTTTTTTGTATCATCCGCAAATTTAGAAATGAAGTTGTTTAGGCCAACATCGATATCGTTAATATACATAATAAATAGGACTGGTCCCAACACCGATCCTTAAGGAACACCACTGGTCATTGGAGCCCAGTCTGACTCCACTCCATTCATAACGACTCGTTGCTTTCTCTCACTTAACCAGAGAGAGAGAGAGAGAGAGAGAGAGAGAGAATGTTGCTGTTGTTGATAATGACGATGCTCTACTCCGGCCACATCAGTCTCGGCAAACCCGTCGACCACAGGTAGGCAGCAGTTTCTGCGTGGACCTCCCACAGGTTCACTACACCGTTGATGCTGTGTGTGCATCTTAGTGTGGCGTGTTGTTGCGTGCAGTGTTCCATTATGTGTGTTATGTTGTGTGGATCTGTTCTACAAGAAGGTCATGTGTTATCTGTGTGTCAACTCAACCCTTATCTAAGCTGGTAGCTGAGGAAAGCTGGGTGAAGTCCTAATATATGCTTACTTAGGTGAAATTGATTAGTTCTAAAAGGATATCCATGGTGGGTGGATGTAGGGTGGAGGGGCTTGGAGTATAGTGCTATATTCGAGGTGCTGTATTGCTCTGCGCTTGAAATGAGATAATATGATTTTTTTTTTTTCCATCGCTAGTGTAGGCCTGTCTGGAGGTGGGATGTTGTTGAAGAGTGTCTGGATGTAATTTTTGTGTGTGTATTGTTGTTTTTGTGTGTCTGTCATATAATCACGGGGGTGCTGTGTGTTAACACAGCCTACCGCGTAGAAATGTGTGCCTCTTATGTCAAGATATGCTCTCAAGGATGACTTTGGTTACAAAGTGTACTGTACTGTATGTGAACTGTGAGAGCAGTATTGATGCAGCCAGTGATAATGAGAAAAGCGTTGTTCTTTGTGATGACCCAGCTGTTTTAGTGGATGACAGATATGGTGAAAGCCCATGTCCAATCTGATATATATTTTTGTAGAGTAGGGAGAGTATATTTTTGTTGCCGAAAGTCTGTACCCGTAATTGCTGTGAGTGCGTTGGCTCTGGGAACGCATTACCTCTTGATGTTTTGTTTGTGGTCCTTGAGGGTGAATCCAGTGCCCTATTATATGAAGAGGACCTACTGTATGTTACTCCAAGGACCTTAATGCAGGGGGTGGGTGACACTTTCACATCGTTATGTCTGGGGTGCACCGGTGCTACTAGGTATGAATAAAGTGGTGGATTTATGAATGGAGCCTGACTGAATGAAGACCCATGAGTGAGGGAGATGTGTGTGTGTGTGTGTGTGTGTGTGTGTGTGTGTGTGTGTGTGTGTGTGTGTGTGTGTGTGTGTGTGTGTGTGTGTGTGTGTGTGTGTGTGTGTATATGTGTGTGTGTGTGTGTGTGTGTGTGTGTGTGTGTGTGTGTGCGTGTGTGTGTGTGTGTGTGTGTGTGTGTGTGTGTGTGTGTGTGTGTAGACAAGCCTGTGTGTGCGCGTGTGTGTGTGTAGACAAGACCGCGCGTGTGTGTGTGTGTGTGTGTGTGTGTGTGTGTGTGTGTGTGTGTGTGTGTGTGTGTGTAGACAAGACTGCGTGTGTGTGTGTGTGTGTGTGTGTGTGTGTAGACAAGACTGCGTGTGTATGTGTGTGTGTGTGTGTGTGTGTGTGTGTGTGTGTGTGTAGACAAGCCTGTGTGTGCGCGTGTGTGTGTGTAGACAAGACTGTGTATGTGTGTGTGTGTGTGTGTGTGTAGACAAGACTGCGTGTGTGTGTGTGTGTGTAGACAAGACTGCGTGTGTGTGTGTGTGTGTGTGTGTGTGTGTGTGTAGACAAGACTGCGTGTGTGTGTGTGTGTGTGTGTGTGTGTGTGTGTAGACAAGACTGCGTGTGTATGTGTGTATGTGTGTGTGTGTGTGTGTGTGTGTGTGTGTGTAGACAAGACTGTGTATGTGTGTGTCGGGGGGTGGGGTGAATAATGAGTATAATGCACATTGCAAAGGAATTGTGTTACAATAACATGGGTAGAAAATTACCAAACGAACACTCCGACCTTAGTCGTATTAAACAGAGAACAAATGTTTCAGTCTAAAATGACTGATAAGATGTAAAAAGGCGGGAAAAAAGGCAGAAACAAGAGATGAAAAAGCACAAAATCAAGAGAGTATTTTGGATGAGAGCGGATTCGGAGTTCGACAGCCATTACTGCATTCCACTGGCTACAGACTTTTTGTGAGTACTTTGTGCAATGTAGTAATGGAGAGATTCTAAATCTTCTCCCATCCCAAACTCTTTCCTGTTTCTGTGCTTTTGTTCGTCTCTTGTCTCTGTACTTTTTTCCATCCCAACACCTTAACATTTTAGGATATATATTTTGGTCTGTAGTTTATTATCTTTTTGTTGGAAGCAGGCTACACAATATTCATTACCTATTTTATACAGCGACTGTTAATTCTAAGATGATCGCTGCCTCGTTTCTTGATATAGCATGCGTTAAATGCTAACTTGGAAAGAGGCAACTCTAATCCGTGGAGTTTTACGCATTCAGAGAAGTAGTCTGGCTGCTGTAGAATGCTTTTAGGTAGTATCTTGCGTGCAGTAGCTCGAATTCTGCTCTAAGTATGGAAAGAAACATCCCCGGTCATTAAGAAACGCTTTGGTGCGTCAAAAGCTCTTGTTCGCATTTTCGTTTCGGAGTTATCACTAGCCTACTTAAAAGAGGAAGGATGAAGTTTCTTCTTCGATATTCTGGCTACCCAATTTCGCGATTCCAACGAAGGTTAGCTTTGCATTTAAACAGTAAAGGACTTTTAGTTCGTGTGCTTAAAGCTGGCCTTTGGTAGCGTTATGGTGCGGTGGCAGAATCGGTAGAGAGGCGGCCTGCAGTCCTAATGGACCCAGATTCGGATCCCGGCTGGGGCAGGGAATAGTTTAAGGATTTGAGTTTCATAAAAACAGACTTTCCTGATCCACTAGAAGACCCACCGACATGTCGTAAAGGTACCCCCGCTAATACCATTACACCAGTACTGCATGAGAGCCGTAGCATGTATTCAATATGGACGGTGGGTGCTAGCGCCGAAGTGGTGACATGTGGAGGTGTAGGAGGACTACTGGGCCTTGATAGGCCACTGCCCCGAGAAATAGGCCCTGAAGCCTTTGCCCGGAGTAGGATACATAAAAAAAAAAAAAAGCGCCGCTATACCATATATGCTGAATTCCATTTTGATCCTGCGCCATCCCTACATACCGTAACGATTACAGGTACTTGGGGATCTAGAAACTTTGACCTCGACCTTCAGTATTTAGACTGTAATATAAATGTTCAGTATAACATTTTGATATGGTTATACCTCTCCTAAAATCTGGCCGGTTTCTGTTTATAGTTTTCTTGATTATTTTGTAACTTCATTGTGAAGCAAATCAAAATATGAACATCGTGAATCTGTGCTATTGTACATGGAACCAAGTTTCATTTATCTGAGCTGATTATTTAGCAGGTTATATGGGAAACAAAATGCGAACTTGACATCCCTTTCTCACATCATGCGTAGGACAGATTAAGAAATTGTTAAGATTATAATTCGGACGATATATCAGATATGCCACGAAAAACGAAAACTGAACCGTAATGAGCTCCTGGCAATGGTCAGCAAACGCATCAGTTACGTGAGAATCATTAATTCTTTTTCGTACATTTTTAGACACACAAAGTGTGGTTCAAGACATCAAAAGTGGTTCAAGAGATCAAAATGGTAAGAGAGTAATAAAAAAGAATTTCGCATAAGAACTGAAATCACACACACACACACACACACACACACACACACACACACACACACACACACACACACACACACACACACACACACACACACACAAAAGCCCTGGGTAAAATCGACGTTGGAAGAGAAAGTAAAAAAAAAAAGGCAGTAATGCCAGACGAGTTCAAGTAGGGTGAGATAGCCTGGCAGAGAGACATGAGACGAAGAAAGAGACGCAGAAGACGTTACAGGATAATGAAAATGTCAGATGAAGAGAATGGATGGGCGATGAGAGAGGTGGAAGGATGGGGCTGGAGAAGTCTTGAGTATCCAGGAGTGTGAGAGACGTGTATGGACAGTGCAGACTCAAGTGATATGGAAGGTGGAGGACAACTTGGTGACAGTGATCAATAAAAAGCGATAGGTGAAGCGACCGTCGTAACCTGCAGAATAAGCAAGTTCTGTTGGATCATTTTTGTTTGGTTCGGTGTAGACCAGGGAATATAAGCGACAGCTGAGGGAGGATGTGTACGTGACTGGGGTTGCTTTCACTTATTTTTGGGCGCAAATCTGATACAGCATATAACAATGTATGTACAAAGACCCACTGAAACAGCTTTTCCATTAGTGATCAATATAATCATGACACTAATATATAATCATGACACTGATATTTAGTGACGTAGATGTGCAGTTCCTTCTTGCGTATTCAATGAACACATCGAAACTGCAAACCCAATCCTGCGATATGTATGCCGATTTCGCTGAAATCCATGTTTTACTTTCCCTTATTTCTCATTGTTTTTATTTTTGGGAGGGGCTGACCTCCCAGGAATCGCTGGGAGGGTCATGTACTAAGATATTTAAAACATGTACCGTATGCAGTCCTTTCAAAAATTCTTAGAGTTTTTAATTTTCTGAGTAGGGCTGACCCACCTAAAAATCATGGTAGGAAAACTCTAGATAGTGGAAGGACTGTCCAGTAACCAAACTAACTCACCTGGAAAATGCCATTCAAATCTTTCCCCTATCTCTGATCATTTTGATCTATTTTATATCGCATTACGGATGAGAGACCATTGAACGGCATGTACTAAGATATCAGACCCATATATGTCCTCCTCTCACTGTTTCTTAGAATTTTTTATTGGTGAGCGGGCTGACCCTCCTAAAAATAATGGATTGAAAATTGAATATAGTGGAAGACATTCGGAGTAACCAGACGAACTCACCTGTGAAGTTTTATTCAGATCTTTCCCCTATTTCATATATTTTTTATAGGGGGTTGACCCCCCCCCCCAAGAATCATGGGATGGTCATGCACCCCAATTATTGACGTGCAGTTTCTCCTTGTGTATTCAAAGAAAACTTGGTTAACTGCATACCTAATCCAGCTATATGTATGCTGCTGTCGTTGAAATCCATGTGCTCACTTTCTGCAATTGCTGATCTTTATTATAGGTAGGGGGCTGACCATTTCAAGAATCATTGGGGGTTCACGTCTCCAAGTGTCGCATTACGGATAAGAGGCCATCGTACCACATGTACTAAGATATCAAAGCCATATCTGCCCTTCTTTCACTATTTATGAGAATCTTTAATTAGATGAAGGGGGCAAGAGACAGAGCCCCTAAAAAGTCAGTGTTGAAAAACTGTTTATGGTGGAAGATCTTCCCGGTAACCAAACGAACTCACGTGGGAAGTTTCATTCAATTATTTCCCCCCATTACTGATCGTTTTTATTTTGGGGAGGGGGGCTCACCCCTCTAAAAAGAATGGTGAGAATTTTTATGTAGTGGGGGCCGTTAGCAAGTAACCACCCGAACTGGCCTGAGAAGCTTCATGGAATCCATCTGTTGACTTTCCCTTATTTCTAATCATTTTTTATTTTTCGCAAGGGGGCTGACTCACCAAGAATTATCGTGGGGGTCACGCTCCCCAAATATCGCATTATGGATATGAGTCCATTGTGAAAGCCGTATTTGCCTTCCTTTCATTATTTATGGGAATTTATTTGACTGGGGGGACCGACCCCCCTAAAAATAATGATTGGAAAATAGTATATGCCGTAGTGGAAGATCTTCCAGGTTGTTTGTTGTTTGTAATATTCGCCCCGCACTAATGGGGCACGGGCAAACTAAGAGCCCGTCAGAGTAGAGGCAGGAATAAAGCTCCCAGACGGAAGCATAGCTCGGCAGGCAAAACAACTGGCAACGAGCAGAAGGCGGCAAAGGCAGGGGAAGGTGCGGCGATGGGTGGTGAGGTGGTTGTCCGATGGTAAATGAGGCAGGGCGGGACCGACGGTGGATGATCAAGCCAGGCTGCACGATGGTCTAAACGAGGGCAGGGCGGGACGAGAGCCAGGTAGACAATGCGGCGCCGATGGAGGAGGCGCCGACGAGCTCAGGTAGAAAACGCCCCGACACTGCCCTCAACCCCCTTGCCCATGATGGAAAGGGCGAAACGACTCGCCCAGCTCTCCAACAGCAGCAGGTGGAAGCGTAGAGGGGAGGCCCAGTCCAGGTGGGCACAAGGGCACAACCCCGGTCAAGGTATTGGCGGAGGGAGGGTGGTCGGCCAGGTATAGGGCGGACGAGCCTCAACGTCCTGGTGGGCTAACCGGGGCACTCCCTTAGGTGGAGAGGACAGGCCCGTCCCTCGGCTGATACAGCTGCTGTGGAGAGCTGGTCCCGCCGGGAACAGCGGTGGAGGTGTTGCCTCGGCGAGAGGTGGGCTGCGTGTGGATCTTCCAGGAATTCGGCGAACTCACTTAAACCCAAAGAACTCACCTGAAAAGTTTCATTCAAATCCATCAAATAGTCTAGACTGAATTGAAGCCTGCGCGCGCACACACACACACACACACACACACACACACACACACACACACACACACACACACACACACACACACACACACACACACACACACACACACACACACACACACACACACACACACACACACACACACACACAGCCTGAGTATAGCGCAACGGTATAGGTAGCGTTGCCGAAAATGATACCATCCTGCATCGGAGGACTGATAAATCATAATGATGTTTATTTGGTGCTATTGGCTGATTCAGTGATATTTATAAACCTTCTCTACAATGAGGTATGTTCGAGTATACAACAGCTCACGCTGAGTATTAATGACGACAAAACAAACTTCATGATTTTTGGCCCAAAATTAATACAACATAAGATATAATTATTTTAAGTAAACTTAGGCATTTTGTTTAATAGTAGTTAAAAGACTTTCTATATGATGTTGTCAGTGGTGTTATACTTTCAAAACAAAAATCACCCGGAAAAAGTCTTTTATATGCTACCTTGACCAACACCAGACGAATTATTCAGCTTAAGCAAGGTGTTCTTGTTCAGAAGACGATATTGATCTCGGTTAACCCCTTTGCTCGAGACTTTCATTTTAGCATTATGATCTGATTGATGGTAGACGTGAGTATTTAGATAAAGAAAAACGTTCTTAGGTTGGAGGAACCTTAGATAAAGATGTAAAAGCGATGGGTGAAAGGAGACAGAGGAGGAAAGGTGGAAGCCGACGAAGAAAACAAAAGTAGAGTGCACAAGAAAAGTGAAGAAGTGACTGGGCAGATAGTATGATTTGGAACACACAGGGGACAGAAAGGTAAAAATTCACAGTAGACATGTGTTGTGCAGCACGTGAAGTTGTGTGTGAGCTTAGGAGAAGATATAAGAGTGTACAAGGAACAGCATGGTGGAATGAGATGAAAAGTACTGTGAAAGAGAAGAAGAAAGCATATAATGACTGGAGGGGTAATAGGGGGATTAAGGATGTGGTAGGCAGGAAAAGTTGTATATTACTGAGAGAATATCGATAAAGTGTCTGGTGAGAAAGAGAGAGAGAAGAGGGGGTGGGGGGTTGGAAGAAACTTGGGTGCACAACAGAGGGAATGTCACACAATAGAGGACATGTCACACGTCTACTGGATAACCTAAATAACACTGAAGGAAGAGTATGGTATTTAAGGTGGCAAATCAGATGAAGAGAGAAGCAGATTAATCATAGGTGAGCAGTGTGTGAGTATGATAAAGGAAAGGTAGTGGTGAACAGTGAGGGTATCAAAGACGCCTAGAGAGAGCATTATAACCGGTTGCTGATTGAGGAGTTTAATTGGAACAGAGAAGGTCTGGAGTCAGTAAATCCAGTGTTTGGCCCTTGGCTTTTGATAGTCATTGCTACTGTGAGCAGAGCATAGGTAGGATGCAGGGGGAGGGGAAGGTGACAGGTGTGTCTGGGTTAACTGCTAAAATGCTGAAAGCCTCAGAAGGTATAGGAGTGGGATTAGTTACTGATTTGATAAATACGATTATAAATGAGTGTGTTGTCCCAGATAATTGGCTGGAGAGTGAGATCGTAAATGTGTAAGGGAAGGGTGATGCCCTGGAAAAAAGAAATTATAGAGGTATAAAGCTTTTGGACAAGATCCTGAGGGTAATGTGGAGAGTTCTAGAAGGCATGATTAGCGAATAAGTGAATACTGTATTGATGAGATGCAGTTTGATTTTATGCCAGGCAAAGGGACCACTGATGCCATATTCATTGATCGACATCTTCAGGAAAAATATATAGGAAAGAATAAGGATCTATACTTTGTTTTTGTTCATTTAGAGAAGGCATTTGACAGACTCCCTTGGGAGGTGGTGAAGTGGGTAATGAAAAAGCTTGGGATCAAGGAGTGGCTGGTTAGAGTGGTTATGGCTATGTATGTGGGTGCTCGCACCCAGGTGAGAGTGAATGGAGATTTGAGTGATGAGTTTCCGGGAATGTTAATGTGCACCAGAGGTCAGTATTGAGCCCCTTGTTGTTTATCATGGTACTTGAAGCCTCTCACGTGACTTCGGAAATGGACTCCTGTGGGAGATATTGTGTGACGATGATTTGGTGTTGACTGCTGAGAATGAAAGGGAAGTGGATGAAAGATTTAGGATGTGGAGAGATGGTATGAGGCACAGGGACTTGAGAGTAAATACAGATAAAACAAAGGTGATGGTATCTAGGGTTGGTGGCGGTACTGTCAAAGAAGAGGGAGGGTGGCTATGTGCGGTTTGCCACAAGGGCATGGGAAGTACCTCTATCTTGAGTAGTATTTGTGATAAATGGGTGCATAAGAGATGTAATGGTATTAGAGGCAACCTGCGAGATAATGATGATTTCATGTGCACGGTGTGTCAGGGAGAGCACGTGGAGATTGCCAGGCGTGATAGGATTGATCTTGTTGGTGAGTCTCTTGAGTGTGTAGAAGAACTTTGTTACTCGGGAGACACGTTATGTGCTGCAGGTGGGGCTAGAGTGAGGAGTGGTTGGAAGAAATTCAGGAAGCTGTTGCCTCTCCTGACAGTGAGAGAGCTTTCCTTCCATACTAAGGAATTTTCGTAACCAAAATGTGTTAGGAGTACAATGCTGTACGGTAGAGAGACCTGGGTAGTAAAGGAAGAGGATATTCACAGGCTGTAACGTACAGAAATGACAATGATTAGATGGATATGCAGTACATCCTTGCATGCCAGGCCTTGATGGGGGCTAGGCATACGATGGAAGAGTTAAGAGTAAGGATGGGACAGGAGTGTATTGGTACTGGGATGAGGAGAGGTAGACTGAGATGGTTTGGGAGTGTGGAAAGGATGGGGAATGACAACTGGGTCAGAATGTGAGAAGTGTGAATGTTGGGGGTAGGGTTGCGAGAGGCAGACCAAACAAGTGGTGCCAGGCACAAAAAACCTCTCTCGACAGCAGATATTTTATTGCTGTTAAATATCGACCCATTTCTGCCATTTAGTGTCAGTGCACAAATAACCCATTTGCGCCCAGCGTCCTCAATATAGGACGGAACTGCGCATTTTCAAAGGTTAATAAAGGAGAGAACCCCGTGGTAAGGACCTAATGAGCTTCGCGACTATGAGCTGATAGGCGGAGGGCAGTACCCTTCCAGCAAAATCCCTCGCACAGGAACCCTGGGAATTAATGGGTTAAAGTGTAAGGTAATGGAGCAAATTTTTCAAGTTACTTCCTTTGAGAATCCGTGATCTTGCCTTTGACCTTTCAAGGTCACTCAGGTCAAAGGTCAGGCTGCCAAATGAAAGCCCATATGAGACTTTCTATATCTTGCTAATAGCAAATCTCTAAATTCAACCAGTATCGAGCTATAGCCCCCTGAATATCCGTGACCTTGAGTTTGACCTTTCATGGTCATTCAAGGTCGAAGGTCTTGGTGCCAAATGAAAGCCCATATTACGAGTTCCTTATGTTCTAGAAAGTAAATATCTCTATCTTCAACCATTGTCAAGTTATAGCCCTGTGAAAATCCGTGACCTTGATTTTGACCCTTCAAGATCACTTGATTACCTCCAAAATTTAATCACTTTCTTTGGAGACCAGTGGCCACATATCTTGAAAGTTTCATGTAATTGCATTCAGCCGTTTTTCCCTAATGTTACTAACAAACAAACAAACAAACGACCAAGAACAATACCTCGTCGGACTCTGTCCAGGCGAGGTAAAAAGACCTGGGACGAGGTCGTAAAGTGTGACCCCTGGGGTTGCCAGGAAGTCTGGTACAGAGAATGGAAAGAGAAGTGTGTGGCATTCACAGTGCAGTAGGAAATATATATGGTGGGATACATGTCAGCGGATTTAGGGAGAGAGTCAATGAATTAGCTGAACAGGAACAGGAAGATTTTAAGAAAGGGAAGGTGTGTGTAGGCAAGGTAATCGCTCGAGGGGAAAGAGGTTGTGTGCTGCCATCGTGGACAGGAGAAAGCAAATGACAGCGTACAGATAAGGAATGTAGAAGGTACTGAGAATCTGGAGTTAATAAACTGCTGTATGCAGCTAAGAGTATGTACGAGGACTCTATCTATCTATCTATCTATTGCCAGACGCCTCAATCCCGTTTGGGGTGGCCACAAACAAATCGCCTCCAAGTCGCCCTGTCCCCCGCCATTTCACTGCCCTGCTCCCAACTCACACCCCCCTCTCTCATATACCTCTCCACCCCATCCCTCCATCTCATCCTCGGCCTCCCCCTCCCTCTTCCCCCCTCCACCTCACTCACATACACTCTCTTCGTCAGTCTTTCACCCTCCATCCTCTCCACATGGCCAAACCACCTCAGTGTGTTCCTCATAACGCTTCCTATCACATCCACATCCACACCACAACGCTCCTTTATATCCACATTCGTCAGCCTGTCTCTCCACGTGACTCCACAGGCTCCTCTTAAATAACTCATTTCCACTGCTCTCACTCTTGACTTGAGTCCTTCCAACAATGTCCAAGCTTCACTTCCTTACGTTAGAGTTGGTATCACAATACTGTCATGTAGTAACTTTTTCACTTTCATGCTCACTCAAGAGTGACAAAGCATGTGGAAAATGAATTAAGTTGTTTTCTCTGAATACTGAACTGAAACATGGATATGTCATGTCTCCGGTGGTTCATTATATACAGTGTATAAATAAATAAATAAATTATATATATATATATATATTTTATATATATATATATATATATATATATATATATATATATATATATATATATAGAAGGTTATAAAAGAAATAGAAGACCAAACAGTGAATATCGGTGTCCTCAGTGAGAGAGGGTATGGGTTGGATATTACCGTTACCCTTGCTTGCTGATTACACTCTTCTGTTGAGCCAGGGTGAGGGTGAGATGAGCGCTTTTGTGAACTAGTTCAGAACTGTCTATAAGAAACGAAATGCGAAAGTGAATGTCACGCAGCTCATTGTGAGGCTGAATGGTGTGGAAGGAGAGAAGTAAATCCCTTTCAATTTTATGTTAGTATGAAGAACAAGAACGGGAGTTCGAAGGATGATGTGTAAGAAAGAATGAAACAAGGTTGCAGCAGTAAGGAATATGGATGTAAGTATGGTGGTAAAGAATTCGCTGCACGACAGTATAATTATTCCCGCGTACGGAAGTAAAGATTTGACCTTTTTGGAAGGGCACAAATTAAGAGAGAGAAAATAATGGAAATGATTATTTGCGAGGAGCATGGAGAGAGAGAGAGAGAGAGAGAGAGAGAGAGAGAAATGGAGAAATGAATTCCTCGAGCTAGGCAACTAAGGCCATACAGCCCCGCTGGGGTTACAGGAGGACGCTACCCCTCCCGGCAACGGTAGCCCGGGCGAGGCTCGAACTTGCGACCTCCCGATCACAAGCTCAGCGCGCTACCACTGTGCTACCGCGCCCCCCACGGAGAGAGAGAGAGAGAGAGAGAGAGAGAGAGAGAAAGATCGTCTTGGTGCTGATGCGGATGTGCCAAAAGTATCGGAATTGTAATGAAATGGTTTGGTCATGTGGAGAGACAGAAGAACGAGAGATAGACAGGGAAGGTGTCAGTGAGGTGGATACGGCAAGGAAGAAAGTGAAACTGAGGACTGAGTGGAGAAGTGGGGTGGAGAGGTATATGAATGAGAGTGGTGTGGATCAGAAAGACAGCCTGATGATGGAAGACAGGGTGACATGGAGGTGATTTGTTTGTGGCCATCACCTCAGGGATTTAGGCAGCTGATTACGGACAGGTGCGTAGAATATGGCTTTGTGTTGTGGACCGACAAAAGACATTAGACATATTTGTTAAATGAGAAACTCCTGTATACGGTAATGCTCCTCGTAAAAATAATTTATATTTTACACTTTGTCATTTGCCATAATTCATTTACTGATTCAGAAAAGCTATCTGAAAAATAATAACGCTGAAACTACTTATCTAGTATTGTGGTATAATACGATTTGTCTAGGGAATGGTTCTGATAATGTTGGTAAAGTTTAAGAACTGTTACACGAGTGTGGCTTGCTGTATGCCGCTACTTAAATTAGCATGAGATGTGCCTGACGTGTGACGCTGCTTAAATGTTAGTGCTTGTGTTTTGGCCCGTGCAGTGCAGCACGTCAACAAGTTTATAAACAAACACTGAATAACGACATTCACTTTTTACAGCAGCTCCTGTTGGCATCGCGCGATTTCATTATTTTAATTGTGCGTGGACCCTCTTACGACTTGTGGAAAATTATATTCCCCTACTGTCAAATATTAAGCTTTGTTAATATTATCAACTGTTGAAGTAACGTAAGAATTATCACCGACGCTTTGTTAGTAATTTTTTTTTTGAAGGAATCAGTACTGTGTGATTAATGGTTGGTTTATATACTCTAAGAAACTGTTTTGCTGTTACTGGCATAAATTTAATTCCAAGTAAGGTATTTCAGTACAGTTGCTTTCATCTTATCCTTCATATTGTTGTTAGTATTGCGTACGTCCGTGTTCAGTGTTAGTGCTACTCGTAATCCAATACCACTGCGCAGCTTCGCTTTTCGTAACAGTGTAATAATATCATACCGTAATGCACCCTCCCCTTTGTGGGGCTAAACCTGCCTCACCACTACGGGTCTGAAAGATTATTTGGTCCTCACGTAGCCATGACCTTTTTTTCTGTTTCCCCCCCGTCCCCCCCCCTTTTTTTTTTTTTTATAGATCGACACACTCCGACCTATTACATTGTGGCGCGGTGAGTTCGAGCCCCACATAGATGAGAGTACTTTACGGTACGACGTTATTACAAGATGTTGTTAGTATATATAACAACTTGTCAACCATCGTGACGGGAAGAGCTTAAATACACCACCACTCACACTGCAACAGGTCGGGGTGTGTGGATCTAAAAAAAAAAAAAAAAAAAAAAAAAAAAACCGCCATAAATACGTGAAGAGCACACATCTTTTAGAATTACAATGGTGAAGAGGGTTAGAGACCTGTACACATATGAGAGTCCTTTATGTGACGATGTTACCGAAACAGAATGATTCGGATTTAGAGTTAATACATGATAATAAGATGTCCAAACCTCACGCCTCTACTGAGTTCATTTTGTTTTTACTCTGTGTGTGATCTCCAGTCTTTATAACGCAATGTGTTATAGCCTATAGAAATGAACGCACTTAGATTTTTGTTCTTTTGTTCTGTTGTTCCTGTGAAGAGCAGAGTAGTTCCTGGCTTCCTTCACACACACACACATACACACACACACACACACACACACACACACACACACACACACACACACACACACACATATATATATATATATATATATATATATATATATATATATAGATAGATATATATATATATATATATATATATATATATATATATAGATAGATATATATATATATATATATAGATATATATATATATATATATATATATATATATATATATATATATATATATATATATATATATATATATATATATATATATATAATAGGTGGGGACGCCCATCATCCACTCACTCGGTGTAAAGTGATGCCATATGAGCTCTTCACTGAATGACAAGCCAAATGATTTCCTGTACCCAGGAAATCATTTACTACGCTGGGTGGTAACTGTATAACCGGGGTTTTTGGCAGGGTTAAGTGTCCCTCAGATTCCCCTATCCAAAATCACTTAATCATGGCAGTCGTTTCAGACAGCCTCGGAGGGCCTAATACCTGCCCAGGGCCCCAACCAAATGGGCAGACTCGCGTGCCATGTGGAATGTGAGAGGTGTGAATGAGGAGAGCAATTTTGTGGAAGTGGTGAATGTGTCCAAGAGTGCGAGATATGCTGTGATTGCATTGTGTGAAACGAAGATTAAAGGGTGCGAAGCAGAGGAGTGGGAGGGTGTGAAATGTGTAAGATTGGGAATGAATGGGAGAGGAAGATGTAAGGAAGGAGTTGCTTTGTTGATAAGGTGTGGCAGAGTGGAATGAGAGACTACAAATGTGTCAGCTCGAGGCGTATGTATGTCAAGTTCAAGTCAGAGAAGGTGAAAGTGGCAGTAATTGTAGCATATGCATCGTGTGAGGACAGGAATGAGAGAGAGAAAGACAGTTTTTGGGATGAGCTGGGTAAAGTAGTGGGAGAATTGCCCGGGAACTATAAAGTGATCGTGATGGGGGATATGAAGGAAGAGTAGCCACTGATCCTGAGGATGACATAATGGGTTGTTATGGAGTACCAGGAGAAAATGATAATGGGAATCGACTAAAGGATATGTGTCAGGAGAGGAGGTTGTGCATTTGTAATTCGTATTTCAAACACAAAGATGCACATAAATATGCATGGTATAGAGGAAACGGTGATCGTGCTGAAAGAAGCCTGATTGATTACGTGCTCGTAGAGAGGTCGATGATGGGAATGGTTGCTGATACGAGGGCTATGAGGGGACGATGTGGAGGTCTGTCAGATCATATGATAGTGTTATGTAAGATCAAGCTGAAAGGAGTGAGGTGGATCAAGAGAGAGAGGAACAGTCAGGGAGAAAGACTGAAAGTTGAGAAGCTGAGGATCAAAGAAATGACAGATGATTACAGGACCAATGTAGAGGACGAGTTAGAATCAGTGAACTGGAATGAATTGGATCTGGACACCCTGTGGAATGCATATAGAGATTGCTTAGTTAGGAATGCTAAAGTGGTGTGTGGTGTGGCAAGAGTATCAACAAAAAAGAAGGGTACAGCATGGTGGGATGAGGTTCGGAGTTTTACAAAAGGGCGAATCTATATGTTAAAAGAGCGACAAAATTTTCTCGAAAGAGCGACAGATTTACTATTAAAAGAGCGGCCATATTTTACATCAATTGAGCGTCTTAATTACCTCTTCCGTTAGCCAGATGTTAATACCTGTTGCCCCCTGCTCACCACGGGGAGGTGGAAGTAGGTTTTTGAGCAGGAAAAATATTTTCTGTTTTAGAGTGGCTTACTACGATCAGTGTCATATTGGTTAAATGTGTACAGATCATATCTTCGTCATATTGGTCAGTTAAAATGAATGTCAGTTAAAATGAATGTGTCAGTTAAAATGAAGCTTAAGATAATTCTGCGTCTTATTAACATATATACATATTTACAAATCCGTTTTTGCCATGAGTGGCTGAATCGGTAGAGAGGCGGCCTGCGGTCCTAATGGACCCAGGATCGAATCCCGGCTGGGGCAGGGGACAGTTTGAGGATTTGAATTTCCTAAAAGCAGACTTTCCTGATCTACCAGATGACCCGCCGACATGTCGTAAAAATACCCCCGCTAATACCAATACACCAATCCTGTATGAGACAGCCCTAGCATGTATTCAATATGGATGGTGGGTGTTAGCGCCGAAGTGGTGACATGTGGAGGTGTAGGAGGACTACTGGGCCTTGGGATAGGTCAGTGCCCCCAAGCAATAGGCTCTGAAGCCTTTGCCCAGAGTCGGACACAAAAAAAAAAAAAAAAAAAAAAAAAAAAAGTACTGACGTCGGTTAATATCCCCCGACTTGTACTTGGTGAACTGAGTTATGGCATATTCACACTTCTCTTTATCCACTTTCTTTGGTACAGCTGGCATGCCGGTACTTCTGATTTTCAAGTACGTTGTTGCTTGGAGCCTTTTAATTACATCCATGAAGATGAAGATGGATGGGTGAGCTTTGTAAAATTGTGCGTTGAAATGTGCATGAAAGGATTCAGCCGCATTGTTTGTGCGTTTGTCGTTAGAAGGGACTTCAGCCCAAAGCACTGGTGGAAATTTTGAATGAGGCGTGACATAGTTATCAACTAGATAGTCTACATAATTAGTACATTTTTCATTCTGTGGTGCGCATGACATCAGTTCCTCAACAAAACATTCTTCAATATCTGCAGGATCAATGAAATGGAAACCATATGATAGTTTTAGCCACTGTCCTATGTCACTATTCTTGTCTTTGTATTCTTTACTTAGGCCAAGGTTTTGGATTTTCCTCCACCATGCCTGCCCTAAATGGAATCTACAGCATTTGATGATTGCATCCGGAAATGTTTCTTTCAGGACAGTGAGCATGGGGAATTCAAAATCCACGTGTATAACAGAGGCTTGCAGTTGCAGATTTTTTGATACACAAATATCATGTAAACATTTCCACATGGTTCGGTAAATCTCCTCCGATTTACCTGGTAAAAGAGCATATACTAAAGGAATATAATGGCCATTACATAAGCCATGGATAGAGTACAGTTGATAAAAAAAATTTGGACAACTCTTAAAGGTCCCGTCAATAAAAATCTCCTCTGCAGAAGTTACCCGAAATTCCAGATTTGTTGTACATGATAGGATAACAATGCCCGTGTCTGGGTTATTTTCCAACACAAACTCTTCGCCTTTGCTGGTGGTGGTATTCATGGACTCGAGAGCTTGATAGACTTCCTCACGATTTTTAGGCAATACAGTATATTGTTTTCTTCTTTCACGGTATATTGATTGTGCCAGACATTTCAGATCACCAGATTGCAGATTGTTTTCCGTAACTTTACAAAGTTCTGTCCTAATTATTTTTGCCGGCCTTGCTGTCATGTCATCACTTGCTTTTCTTTTCACTGTTGTACGTAATTGCTGTCGTTCAAGTTTTCTCTCATCTTTTTCATGATTGTGTTGCAACTGCACTGGGACAATGCTATCTATTTCACAGTCTGTTTTCACTCGTGCTTTACACTTCCCATTTGTACACCGCCACGAAAAACTTCCATCACTTAATGTTGTGTCGACTCTAAACTTGTAGCCTTCATAAATTATACACTTTTTTCCCTTGTTAGTTTCTGTAACGGTGAACTCCATGTTGGCACGACTTTACTGTGTGGAATCACCAGACACAATGACAGGTTGTATGGAAGTAACAGACGAGTTTGACTGGTTTTGTTTGTTTCGGAGTTTGTTTCGGCTTTGTAAGTTTGGCTGGATTGGTGACAGGTAGGGAGGTGGGGGGAATAATGAGGCAGTCAGGTCGTCCGCTCTTTTAATAGTATATTTTGTCGCTCTTTTATACTACTCTCATTACTGTTCCGCCGCTCATTTGTAGGGCGCCCATGAGGTTAAGAGAGCGGTGGAGGGAAAGAGGAAGAAGCGGGTAAAGTGGTTACGGGATAGAGGTTCAGTTGAAATAAGAACTGAGTATATCGAGGGCAAGAAGCACGTAGACTAGTGAAGAGGAAAAAGGAGAGGTAAATGATGGTCTGGGAAGAAAAATGAATGCGAACTACTCTGAAAATAGGAGGTTATTTTGGAAAGAGGTGCGGAAATGTAGAAGTGAAAGCAGAAAGAATTGTGATGGTGTGAAAGATGCAGGTGGCAGGTTACTAACCCATGGAGATAAAGTAAGGACCAGATGGAAAGAATATTTTGAAAGCCTGATGAATGGGAATAGAGACAGCAGAGCAGCTGTAAACATGACTGGTTTTGGGGGTGTGCAGAGAAGGAATTCAGTGCCAGGAGACGTGACACTCTCACAGGTGAAGAGAGCTGTGAAACGGCTGAAAAATGAGAAAGCAGCTGGGGCTGATGACTTGTATGCAGAGATGCTTAAGTGTATTGGAGAGAGTGGAATGATGTGCTTGATGGAGATATGTAGGAAGGCATGGATGAGTGAAAATGTGCCTGCACAGTGGAGAAAGTCTGTGATTGTACCCCTGTACAAAAATAAAGGTGAGCGAAGTGAGTGCTAGAATTATCGTGGCATAAATTTATTGAGTGTGGTAGGGAAGGTATATGGAGGAATTATTATAGAGAAAGTAAGAGACATAACAGAAGTCCAATTGAGTGATGAACAGGGTGGCTTTAGGAGTGGCAGAGGATGTATGGATCAAGTATTTGCAGTGAGACCGATAGCAGAAAAGGCTTGTGAGAAGGACCATAAAGTGTTTATGGCATGCATGGATCTGGAAAAAGCATACGACAAAGCAGACAGAGAGGGATTGTGGAAAGTTTTGCGCATGTATGGTGTAGATGGTAAGCTGCTAGGTGCTGTCAAGAGTTTTTATGATAGTAGCGAAGCATGTGTAAAGGTTACTGGACATCTAGAGTAAGTGAATCGTTCACGATCGGTGTGGGCGTGCGACAAGTTGTGTGATGTCCCCATGGTTGTTCAATATATATATATATATATATATATATATATATGGATGGGGTGATGAGAGAAGTAAAAACATGAGTAATGGAGAGAGGTATGGCGTTGATAATGAATGGTGCTAGATGGAATATCTCAAATTTGTTTTATGCTGATGATGCAGTACTGCTTGCAAGTACCGGACAAGAATTTGGTAGGCTAGTGCAGAGTTTTGCTGATCTCTGTGAGCGTCGTGCCTTGAAAGTAAATGTAGAGATGAGTAAAGTGATGCTTATTGAGAGAGCAGGTGACACCCAGTGTCATGTCACAGTGAATGGAGAGAGACTGGAATTGGTGAGAGAGTTCAAATACTTGGGTACAGTGATAGAAAAGAGAGGAAAATGTGCAAAAGAAGTTGAAAGTAGAGTGACACAAGGAAGAAAAGTAGCTGGTGCAATGAAGGCCTTGATAAGAAACAGAGGCTTGAGTGTTGCAGGTGCACGAGGCTTACATGAGGGAGTGTTAGTGCCAACTTTAACATATGGGTGCGAGACTATGGTGTGACATGAAAATGAAAAGTCAAGAGCAAGAGCAGTGGAGATGGGACTGCTGGTGGTGTACAAAAGGTGGATAGGATACGAAATAATGTGATTCGTGAAAGGTGTGGAGTAAGTCGGTGGACACTAGAATCTAAGCGTGTCCTGAGATGGTTTGGTCATGTGGAAAGAATGGATAACAGTGGAGTGGTGAAAAAGGTATACCTGAGCGAATTTGAAGAAGGGAGGAGGCGAGGAAGGCCAAGGAGAAAGTGGGGAGATATGGTGGGTGAGTGTTTGAGGAAGAGAAGTTTGGAAGTCGGTGAGGCTAGGGAACTCACAAGAGATCGAGCTGGCAGGATGAATGTTGTAAGGAGAAGTGGATGATCAGAGATTTTTGCACCCCTTGTGAGCATGGCAGCGTACGGATTGACTCAGTCGGATACGTTTGTGTGATGCTGCAGAATGTGGTGAATGTTCTTGGCGTATCCGGTAGAGCCAGGATTCTGGGGGATTGAATGATGAGTGAATGGAAGTGTGGCCTATTTGACTTGTGCAAGCTTGTGCTGTCTGGGCATTGCTACTCCTCACCCTGCCCTTGGGTGGGAGAGGAGGTCCGGATGACGATGATCTTCTCTTCTTCTTCTTTCGGCTCTCCCCTTAGGGGTCGCCACAGCGGATCACCTGTTTCCATCTTTCTCTGTCTTTTGCATCTTCTTCTCTTACACCTACCACCCGCATGTCCTCGATGATATATATATATATATATATATATATATATATATATATATATATATATATATATATCCTCGATGATATATATATATATATATATATATATATATATTATGCAGCCGTGGCTCAGTTGGTTAAAGCGCTCCGCTCTGACCGAAGGGTCGGAGGATCGAATCCACCCAAGAGTCATTGGTAGACATCAGGAAGGGCATCCGGTCATAAAATGCTACACGCTCCAAACCAAAGTCCTCTACCCAGGGGCAACGCCTTAGCCCTTATCCAAAAAAGGGGGACCTGGCGTAAATATATATATATATATATATATATATATATATATATATATATATATATACACAGGGACATCCCCAGCCACTAACTAGATGTAGTCCTGCCTCCAGATGGTTCTACACTGAGTGACAAGTGGAATAGTTATTTACCCTGTAGGGTGGTAAATAGATATATAACCCATTGATGCCTGCTGATACTCTGGTGGGTTAAGGTGTTCCAGCCAGATTCCATCAGTAAGGGGAGATTGAGGTGCATTGCTCACATATTGCCACTCAGGGTTGCCACTCAGGGATGAGTGAAGCTGGTCACCCTCGCCCCTAATGCCAGGAATGAGTAGCTCCTGCTGGGGAAAAAGAACTGAGCGAGAGAACATAAATAAGCATATTATAAACAAATGAATTTATTAAATATATACAGCTGTATTCAGCAAAGTTTTATTTTAAAACCCATTTCCATTCTGAAATTTTCAGTGATTTGTTTTACGATCTATTTGTATAGTGTTATGAACTATTTTTTCCCAACGATTAGAGTGTGTTTTAACACATAAAAACGTTAATAACGAAACTAAAGCTTGTTTTGGAAAACATTTAATTTCATTACTTGTAATGTTCTTACAGGCAATGCAATTTTGATTATCAAATGTATAAATACAATGATGGTAGTGGTAGTGCTTAATATCTGCCACGTGCCAGCCTGTGATTCTTGACCCACTGCACTCCACACAGATTATGAATCACAAAAACAGGACATGAGCCCCATCAAATCCTATGATACGACCTCGCCAGCCATTTCCATTTACATTTTTGATTCACTCCCTATATTCCCCAGCTCAGCCATTTGGCCGTTCCGATTTTTTTGTGTTTTTTAAAAGTATCGCGCGCGCGTGTGTGTGTGTGTGTGTGTGTGTGTGTGTGTGTGTGTGTGTGTGTGTGTGTGTGTGTGTGTGTGTGTGTGTGTGTGTGTGTGTGTGTGTGTGTGTGTGTGTGTGTGTGTGTGTGTGTGTGTGTGTGTGTGTGTGTGAGTGAGTGGGTGAGTGTGACAGTGAGTGAGTGAGTGTGACAGTGTGTGAGAGTGTGTGACAGTGAGTGAGTGTGTGTGACAGTGTGTGAGTGAGTGAGGGCGCCCGTGCGTGCGTGCATGAGCCTGTGTGTGTGTGTGTGTGTGTGTGTGTGTGTGTGTGTGTGTGTGTGTGTGTGTGTGTGTGTGTGTGTGTGTGTGTGTGTGTGTGTGTGTGCTGCATTATTTTCATAGGTAAAAAAAACTGAATCTTCTTATGAGCTGATATGTGTTTTGTCTTTTGCACGTACAGAATACAGCTGGTAGTTACACTGGGAAATCTATACATTCTTTCAGTATCATCACTCATCCTCCGTATTTAAGATAAATATTCCAGGATTTATTCAGAATACACTTATCTGCAGTATATTATGTATATCTAAATGAACTCTTCGATAGACTGGTGAGATGCAAGTTTGTCTGCCACTTTTGTCAGAGTTCCATCCTACCGAGGAGAGGAAATGCGCAGGTATATAAACATATCCTTACAATCCTTACACGTGTTCTTCCATGTTGACACTATATCACGGCTCTCTTGATGTCCTTTTTACTCCTTTCCTACATACAAACATTGCCACATTTCCACCTTTCACGATCCATTCCAAGAGCCTCTTACATCCACATCATTTGCACATGTGTAGTACTGCATGATGTCAGGTCGCTTCTCCCATGACTGAAAGTTGTATCAAGGTTCAAAGGACCAGTTGCTTATTAAAATGAGCTACACATGGCTTTAGTATTTATATTGCATGTGTTTGTGCATGGTATACGTATGCCAGACTGGATTCATCATTATCTTAAACAGCGTGAGTCTATCAATCATTCTCTGATCAAATTGTTTTTACTTTCTTCCGCCCAGTCTCAGCTAATGTCTGATTTTAAATTCCTCCATCTTGTTGTCCGTCTGCCTCTCCCCCTCACTCAATCCTTATGTTGCCAGTTCGATACTTGGTTGCCCATCTTCATCTGTCCTAGTTAATGCAAACACAGTTGGTTACCTTTTCCTTATAATCGTATTTAGCCCATGGCTGTGTGAATTTGCACTGATCTACCAACTTATTTAGGTCTCATGAAAACGAAAAAGACGACATCCACTACGACACAATGCAAACCATACAGAACAACGCTCTATGTACCATCACTGGTTTCACCAAAACCACTCTTACAGTTTACTTACACTGTATGAGAGGTGCATAATTCTACGCGTAGCCGTTGCAAACTTACAACATTCTATGTACGAGAAAGAACCACACAGCACAACCATACACATAAAAATATTACCACACAAACATAACTAGTCCCTCTTCAACACCCCATCTCCAGACACTCAAACACTAGCAGTGACGAAACGCAATACACTGGATTCATTTCACGCCCCAAAGCATACAATACGAGTACATCAATCAGAACACATTACAATCCTTCCTCGCGACACCCACTCACCAGAGGTATCCATAAACAAAATTGATCGAGACATCACCCAGCTCTTCTCAGTTACTATCTCAGATTTTGGTTGGGTGGAATCACAGGTGACAATTATCCGGCTTGTTGAATAGACCCACACGCCATCAAGACACAGCACATGCCACACTAAGACAGACACAGACACAGCATATTCTGTGTAGGAAATCTTTGGACTGATCCCATAAGAGCAGTTGCTTTTCTTCGGCTAGTGGACCTGCCCTGCTAGGCAAACAGGGGTTAAATAATAAATACAACAAATTATGTGATGCTGCACGTAATTCGTGAATGAGACCTTTTTTAGAATGGCTTAGAGTTCTGTGATGTGTGGACATAGCCAAGTCTATATATGATACTGAGCACGAGTTTAACAATGGTGATCCATAGTATAATGTTTAAGTAAATACGTCACTTGCGTGGCATAGTGCCAGAAAGGAGAGGAAAGAAGTGGAAAGTTGGATTGTACAAGGAAGACTTTGCTATGAAGGTCTTGATACTGCGCAGGAAACAGAAAACACATGCTGTAAAAGGAAGGCAAGAGTGTATTAGAGTCCACATTAACGTATGGGTATGAGACACAGATATGACGTAAGTAAAGTGTATGTGGATAGCAATAACAATACGAGTGACGAGGACAGAGTAGAGAGGGCAGAAATTGCTAAGAATAAACAAAGATACTGATTAGGGAAGTCATTGCGTCATAAAAAGAAGAATGGGTGTTATTTTGGTATGGTAACAGGATGGATATAACTTGGGTGGTAAAAATGGTAACGTAGTATCAGTATATACGAACGAGTTTGGTAGGGCGATGATGATGATGATGCGCGGAAGTCCAAAACGGAAAGGATGGACATGCTAAGGGGATATGTGAAAAAAACAAGATTTGGACAGTGAGGAAACTAAGATATAGGCCTGATCGGGTGATAGGCGTTAGTGTGGATGGTTTCGCCTGCGGAGCTGAGAATTTCGAAGCTTTTGTGATTAGTGAATGGAGAAATTGGCCATAGTCTGGTCGAGTTGGGAGACTTCGCAGTGCCTCTTCTTTAGCTATAATTATCTATCTGTTCTATCTATCTGTTGCCAGACGTCTTAATCCCGTAAGGGGTGGCCCCAAACAAATCGCCTGCATGTCTCCCTGTCCCCTGCCATTTCACTGCCTTGCACCCAGCTTACACTGCCCTCTCTCATATACCTTTCCACTCCATCCCTCCATCCAATCCTTGACCTTCCCCTCCCTCTCCCCTCCTCCACCTTACTCACATACATTCTCTTCGTCAGTCTCTCGCTCTCTATCCTCTCCATACGGCCAAACCATATAATTATGTATTGCACATTATCCATTACCTTATTTTGGGTTCTTATGTTTATCGTTATTATACCGACACAGTTTGCATCAGCGTAATCCATTTAAGAGGAATTTTAAGATGTGAGCTAGAAACATAGCTCTATATCAGATTTACTCTAAGCACTAGTCCCGCACTTTCTTTTAATTATTTGTTTTAGTTTGAATATCTTACGACAATGCTAACATTTTCCCCTTCCGTTGACGCATTAGTTAATTTTATTCAGTCACCAAAAGATGTTAGATTTTCCATTTACCAGAAAGTGTTAAAATGTGTCGGTTAATGGGACTGCTGAATATAATGGTTTGGGTGAAGCCTCAATAAATTTTCAAGTGCGTCCATGGCAGCGAACAGGTTGATAATAATGGAAATAATTAATGATGATGATGATGATGATGGTGGTGATGATGATGATGATGATGATTACTTACTCATTTACAGGAATCACCTCCACTGCAACAGCATTTCACCCATATATAACGCTACTCACATAAATCATTAACGCCGGCCACCCCCTGTACAGGTATACCCAAGCATTAAATTCATTTTAAGTTAAGCTCAGCACAATCACCTGCTTATATACCCAGGCACGTCTTCTGCCGCCCTCCACCTAACGACTCCACCTGCCCCCACCACCACCACCACCACCACCTCCTCCTGCCATGCCCTTACAGCCTCGCGCGGATTGCACAAATGGAAGGGATTCTGTCAAGCTTTAGTTGTTAAGCATTGCATGAAGGTATTTTCAGTCGCTACATTTTACATTTTAGTTCACTCATGGTCATGTCGTCGTTTGGATTCTATTCTATATTTCACAGTTAAATTCATATGAGTGAGTTGTAGGAGTCCAAGTGTTATTATACAAGTATGTAATTATATCTTATGTCTTCTGCTCAGTGTTCTTTATCTATGTATCCGATTCGAAGCATAAACTTAGCGTCCGCTCCGAGACCCACAGTCTTCCTACATGAACCCTAATATGTCATCGTTTCAACATTATTCCTTTAATGCGATTAGACTGTAACGTTTTAGAGCTCTCTCATTCAAGGTGGGTATGATAATGGGCCTTGTGGAACATGAGGGAGGTCCGAAAACGAAATTTAAATGTACATACGTTTCCCTTTCCTTATTGAAGATTTCAGACCACTCATCTGCCGCTTTGTCACCAGCAACACCACCACCACTGCCACCAACACCACCACCACTACCATCAGCAGCAGCAGCATTACCATTATCTTAGTTCTGATATGAGAACAGGAACCTGAAATACTCATATAATCCTACTCCTCCGATACTGTTGTATGTCAAAAAATAACCACTCAGGAGGGATACGATGATATTTGAAGAATTACCAGTATGGCTTGGAGAGTCACAATATTAATCTGATACTGTATGAATGAACATATAATATCCATGCCGACTAGATAATGTCCCAAGCAAGCAATGCAAGACATCCTAATGAACGTTAGTTTCCCAACGTTGGGGAAAAATAGTTGGGCATTTATTTCTAGCTATCGTCCGAGTTAGATTATTTCGCACCAAGTTTAAATTGATAATTTTTGACCGATTGTAATTTTCTCCAGATCCACAAATGTCATACTTTTTTGCAGTCCTTTCAACATACCTTCATCTCTATCTTCCTCACTGCATATATTTGATCCACACATCTCCTGCCATCTTATTCACAACTACCATCTATTCTGACCTTTTCTGTCACTGTTACTCCATATACCATACCCACAACATTAAACAGATTTATTCCGCATTCAAATTGTAAGTTCGTTCGATGACGTTTTCTTTTGTACAGATTTAGAATTGATGACTTTTTTCCCTTTTACTGGTACACCTCCAGTCACCCAGGTCATTAGCATTCATCAAGTACACAGTCCATTGTTCGCTTTATGTACGCTTCACGTAACGTCATGATGCTGGTGATGGACGCCTTCATGTGGTGGCGCCGATATAAGCATGTGGTCCTGCCGCCCGATTATACAAGAGTCCATAGTCCCCCCCCCCCTCTATAGCCCAAAAAGAGCACGGTGAACTGCAGAAGACAGGCAACTTTATTCTCTAGTCCACTGGGTGCACTTTTCCGATGAACCTGGGCCTACAGCTTCACATTCTTCTTCAACATCTGTTGTTTTCCACATATGTATTCTTTTAGCACTCCTCATCGCGAATTCGATTATGAATATAACGTACCATAACTCAGTGAACTGTGAATGAAAGGTATGGTTGTTCATGAATTTTTTAATACAAGGAAGGATCAGTCAAAGGCCACAAGCCCACAAGATTGTTCCCTCTAGAAAAAAAAAAAAAATCAAATTCAAGATCCGTTCGTTTCGAGATGCCTCGACACACTGCGTTTAAAAGACTAGAGAATACAGACAGAGGAAGAGTTCCAAAGTTGACCTGTTGCACACACGAAGTATTGGGAGTGACGGTTAATTCTTGTATTACAGAGATGGACAGAAAAGAGATAAGAGTTTGCTACTAGACGGGTGCTACGCGCCACCCTTAGTGTTGGAGGAATGCAAGCAGACAATTTAGATGAGCAGTGATCATTGAAGTAGTGACAAAAGAGATAAAGATGCAATAGTGCGTCAAGATACAGAAGTTGCAGGGAACTAGTAACAGGAGAATAATTAGTTAAACGAAAGGCCTTTGACTCCAAATTGTTGGGAAGAGCTGTATGCAGGGACCCTCCCCACACATGAAAATTGTACTCTACAAATGGGCGAATAAAACCCCTACGTAAAGTCAGAACTTAGAGGTAAAGCAGGCAAGAAGTTGGCTTAGTACACCTAAGCTCTTGGAAGCAGATTTTACAAGAAATGTAATATGATCATTCTAAGATATATCTCGAGGGAATGAAACCCTAAGTATGTTCAAAGACGACACAAGAATGAGATGGATGTTGCTAAAAACTGGGGGCTATTCCTGCGAGAGATTTTGAGAAGTTGAAAGATGTAAGAACTGGGATTTTGATGCATTTAAAACAAGATTACTTCTACCCCAGTCATAGATTTGAGCCAAGTCAGACATTAAGTGTGCCTTAGCGTCATTCCTTGTTTGATGAAATAACTACTAAGATCGATGTTGCAAGAAGCAAATGGAAAGGTGATTGGAGTATCAGCATATGAGTGGTTAGGGTTAGATGTACTGCATAAATGGTAATTGATTAATAGATGGAAGAGAGTTGGCGACAAGACAGAGCCTTGAGGAACACCACTATTGACAGTTCTAGAACAAGGATGGCCGTCTACAACAGCAGCTATAGAACGATCAGAAAGGAAGCTAGAGATGAAGACACTAGTACAAGGATAGAAACTGTATCAGGGCAGTTTAGAAGTTGAAGATTTATACCGGACTCGATTAAAAGCCTTTGAGATGTCATGTGCAATGGCAAAGCTTTCGGCAAAGTCCTGGAAGGAGGATGACCAGGAGTCTGAAAGATAGGTGAGAAGATCGCCAGTGGAGCTTCCTTGGTGGAATCCATACTGGCTTTCGAAAAGAAGGTTCTGTTAGGAAAGGTACTTTTTTTTTTTTTAACAATAGATTCAAAAACTTTAGAAATACAGGATGTTAAAGCAATCAGGCAATAGTTAGAGGGCAGGGTATGGTCACTCTTCTTAGGGACAGGCTGATTTACAGCAAACTTCCAGGAAGGGGGAAAGGTACAAGTCGATACATAAAAGTGAAAGAGTTTACCTAGGCAGGGTGTAAGCACAGAAGCACAGTTCTTGAGGACAATAGGAGGGACCCCATCAGGCCCATATGCCTTCTTAGTATTGAGGCTAATGAGGGCAGAAAGTACGTCAGTCGAAGAAATTTTTGTGTCAGCCATCAGGAAGTCAGTGAGGGAAACTGATGGAAGAACACCACCAGTATTGTCTTAGGATGAACTGAAAGAGAAAGTCTGAGGGAAGAGTTCTGTTTAATCAGTAGAAAAAACAGCTACAGAGTCATGAGAGTGAAAAGGAGAAGGGAAGGATGTTGAGGTAAAGGTGTTAGAAAGGTTTTGGCAATGTGCCAGAAGGAGCAGGAAGAATTCGAGTTGGAGGGTTCAGGACATTTAGTACGAATGAAATTATTTTTAGCAGAGCGAAGAACAGACTTTGCACGATTCCGGGCAAAAACATAAAAGAGATGAGTTTCAGCGATGGTCTGTCTCTGGTGGCATTTGTAGGCCTTCTCCTTGTTGTGGACAGCATTAGAATAAGCGTGATTAAACCAAGGTTTGTGAACACATAAGAAATATTTAGGACGTATTTGAATATATTATTTTCTGGAGAAATTTTCATGAATCCTTCCGTCAATAATAGTTATTTTATTCTTGATATTTCCAGAGAATTTTTATTCAACTTAGAGGGGACTCTTCCAGCTGGGGGGATTAATTATCGCCTTCACTAACCCGTCACTAGCTGGCGACTCTCCTATAGTGAATATGATCACGTGGTAGAAGCAAGAATACACCAAAAAATTAACGAATAAAGAAGGTACACAGAGGAAAAACACATCATGGAGAAATGGAAGATGAAATCATGAAAATCCACTCTTGAGATTAATGAACTAGAAAAGAGATGCAAAGTCAACGGAGCGATTGGAATATTTATCAGCACGTCTGAGTAGGCGGGGTCATTCAAGCTTGAACAAAGTGGAGAGCTAGAGCAAATTACCTTATCAAAATGCGCTGCCTCAGGACCACCGAGGACAACATGAGAAAATTAACATCATCTCAAACCCATTACCCACTAATACACGGGGTGGGAAGCATCCACAAATAAGAAAAGTGAAGGAGTAAGTGAAAAGAAAAATAGTACTCTATCTATTTATTTATTTATCTATTTATTTATTTACGTTCTTAATTTTTCTTAAACTAGTGCTTAATGATTCAGGCCGAGTATAAATTGAATGTATTTTCTTATAAGGTGCTACTCCCTTTCACCGCTCTCCAAGTCCCTCTTCAGGATTCAGCATCCTTGTAGTATATCCTGTCATTGCTTTATATCACCAAGAATTGTCTAGTTACATCAATCACAAAGAGGGAGACAGTCAGACCATGGTACATCTTATAAATATATTTCTTAACTGGCAAAACTGCCTTAAAAGTAGGAGCAGGTGACTTAGGTGGTGGTCATTGTGTACATTCATTATCATCAAATTAACAACATTGATTACCTGACTTAAGGATTTCACTGCCGAAAGAGTTACTTTGATCAGAATGAATTAGCTTAACAATTCTCTGAGGCCACTGATAATGACAAGAGCTTTCCCTCACTTCCATGTATTCACCAGCGTGGCTGAATTTATTCCTTCCAAGGAGTGGGCAAAGCATCTTTAACGCCAAAGCGCTCTGCGTGGTTTTTATGAAACTTGAGGTGGATTCTGTGACCTTCAGAGATCTACGGGTATTTGTAGTCAATGTGTACAACCCAAGAGTAGCGACACATCAGTATCTTCAGAAGTAAAGCTTTCTGAAGCAAAAACAGAAACATATCGTATATTGCTCCCCCCAAAGGCACACTTCCATAGCACAGCCAACTCTGTCTTCCAAGCGAGCATCTAGATATCCTTTCACGAAAACCACTGCTCCCAGAGGTGTCTTCTCCCAAGACTGAGTGGATGAAAAGGAAAGTTGGAATTGGATGGGTACCACAACTGGTAACAAAACCCGTTCTCCCGAAAGCGACAGAGACTAATCCAATGCAATTGTAAAACAGGCTGCCGCAGTGTCAGGTGTTACAAAGAAGATAATGTGACAAGCACAAACCGCTGAGATTTCCTGTGCAGCAAATGAAGCTTAGATTGTATTATCAGTTTTCTATCCGCAAGTAAGCCATATTATTGCTATACAATAGATAAATTACCTGGGAGAAAAACAGCTTGAACACTATACAGGTACCATTTATGATCTTATTGTTTTCAGAGATGTACTGAAAGTTTTTATAATGTAAGAACTTGATCCTGTCTTATAAACTTCAGTGTTACAAATCGATTCTGACATGGAGATAGATATTGAATCTGTTACTTAAAATAGGACAAACATTGTGGGTGAAAAAAAAAATGAATCCATAGATTTCACTGCATGCTATAATGAAAGAGACACGTCATTTTGGTGTGGGGAGGGGAGGTTCCCCAATACAGCTCTTCTCAGGAAGTTGGAGTCAATCTCTTTCCATATTCTCCTTTTACCGGGTCTCTTCAACCTCTGTTTATTTGCCGCACTGTTGCATCTTTCTCTCTTTTCTATCGCTACTTAAATGGTCACTGCTCCTCTGAAATGTCTGACTGCATCCATCCACCACTACGGCAGGCGCATAGCACACATCTTGCAACAAACTCTCAACCATTTTCTCTTCAGCTCTCTAATGAAAGAGTTAACTGTTTTTCCTAATCCTTCACTTATGGAACAGATAAACTCTGGAACTGTCTTCCTCTGTGTTGCAGATGCAATGTGTCCAGGCATCTCGAAATGAACAGATCTCGACTTTGGTTCATTTTTATCTTGATTTTGTTTTCTCTCAGAGGGAACAATCTTGCAGGCTTCTGGCCCTTGGTTCCTTCTCCCTTGCATATCAAAAATCTATAGTAACAAAATTATACAACAGTTAAAGGTATTTCGTCAAAGGATGGTAGTATGTTAATTATCTACACTAATTGTTGTAGGCAGTGCGATCAGCGCAGTCTGTATATCCTTTTCTCTGCTTCTCTCTCTCTTTCTCTTTCTTTCTCTCTCTCTCTCTCTCTCTCTCTCTCTCTCATAATTTAAGAATGAACAGAGCTGAGTTCACTAAAGTCGGAAGGTATTATGACTTGGACGGACCCTTATCAGTGTGCTGCTTTTGCAAAATTAAAGTAACAGAGTAAAGTTACATGATCTATTATTTGGGAGGGAAGAGTTATGGGGGATACTGGGCGAGATGGGAAGAACTGTGTGTGTGAGTGTGTGGGTGTGAGTGTGGGCGTGAGTCAGTGAGTGAGTGAGTGAGAGAGAGTGAGAGAGAGTGAGTGAGAGTTAGTGAGTGAGAGAGTGAGAGTGAGTGAGTGAGTGAGCGTGTGAGTGAGAGAGTTAGTGAGTGAGTGAGTGTGAGTGAGAGAGTTAGTGAGTGAGTGAGAGAGTGAGTGAGAGAGTGAGTGAGTGGAGTGAGTGAGTGAGTGGAGTGAGTGAGTGGAGTGAGTGAGTGGAGTGAGTGAGTGAGTGGAGTGAGTGAGTGAGTGGAGTGAGTGAGTGGAGTGAGTGGAGTGGGTGAGTGAGTGAGTGGAGTGAGTGAGTGAGTGAGTGAATGAGTGGAGTGAGTGAGTAAGTGAGCGGAGTGAGTGAGTGAGTGAGTGGAATGAGTGCGTGAGTGAGTGGTGGTGGTGGTGGTGAGTGGTGGTGGTGGTGGTGAGTGAGGAGTGAGTGAGTGGGAGTGGTGGGAGTGGTGGTGGTGAGTGAGTGGAGTGAGTGAGTGAGTGAGTGGAGTGAGTGAGTGGAGTGGAGTGGAGTGGAGTGAGTGAGTGAGTGGAGTGAGTGAGTGGAGTGGAGTGGAGTGAGTGAGTGAGTGGAGTGAGTGAGTAAGTGGAGTGAGTGAGTGAGTGGAGTGAGTGGAGGGAGTGATTGAGTGAGTGGAGTGAGTGAGTGAGTGAGTGAATGAGTGGAGTGAGTGAGTGGAGTGAGTGGAGTGAGTGAGTGGAGTAAGTGAGTGAGTGAGTGAGTGGAGTGAGTGAGTGGAGTGAGTGAGTGGAGTGAGTGAGTGGAGTAAGTGAGTGAGTGGAGTGAGTGAGTGAGTGGAGTGAGTGAGTGAGTGCAGTGAGTGAGTGGAGTGAGTGAGTGAGTGAGTGGAGGGAGTGAGTGGAGTGAGTGAGTGAGTGAGTGAGTGAGTGGAGTGAGTGAATGAGTGAGTGAGTGAGTGAGTGGAGTGAGTGAATGAAGTGAGTGAGTGGAGTGATTGAGTGAATGGAGTGAGTGAGGGAGTGAGGGAGTGAGTGGAGTGAGTGAGTGAGTGAGTGAGTGGAGTGAGTGAGTGGAGTGTGTGAGTGGAGTGAGTGAATGGAGTGTGTGAGTGGAATGAGTGAGTGGAATGAGTGAGTGGAATGAGTGAGTGGAGTGAGTGAGTGGAGTGAGTGAGCGAGAGAGTGGAGTGAGTGAGTGGAGTGAGTGAGCGAGAGAGTGGAGTGAGTGAGTGAGTAGGAGTGAGTGAGTGAGTGAGTGAGTAGGTGAGTGGGTGAGTGAGTGAGTGAGTGGAGTGAGTGAGTGGAGTGAGCGAGTGGAGTGAGTGAGTGGAGAGAGAGAGAGAGAGAGAGAGAGAGAGAGAGAGAGAGAGAGAATTTTAAACATCTTAACAAGGACATTTCAGAAAGGAAATCATGTTTGTCGCAACTTGTAAACTTCACACAGATACAGTATTACTAAGACGTGGGAACATTACTACTGTGTGGATCAGGTGCGTGCTTTAACATACATGTGTGAAAAAATATAGCGAAGGGATCTGCATATAGCTTAATGGTTCTGGAAAAAGAATATAATGGACTTCACGGAGGCGCCTTCTGGCATGTGTTACAAATGTCTGGGGTGAGAAGAAAACTCACGTGCAGCACAAATAGTAGGAGAGGAGGGTGAATGGTTCCAGGTAATGGCAGGCTTGCGACAGGGATGTGTATTATTGTTGTGGCTTTTTCCCTGTTGATGGACGAACTGGTGAGAGGTATAAGTGTCAGGGTACTAAGTGGAGAGGCAGGATGCTGAGGAGACGTGGAAGTACATTAGTTGTTTTGTGCGAATGATACTGTTGGTAAATTTCAACAATTATTATCCACGTCAGAGGGACTTTCTGAATGGAGGAAATTGTGATGGAAAAGGAGAATAAGACTGGTAATGAAATGCTGTAGAGAGACAGAACAGACCGATAGGAAAGTAATTTAAAATTAACAAAATCGTCATGAGGTAAAGTGTTTTAAGTATCTGGGGATTGACAAAGCAGCAGAAACACCTGAAGCAAGCCATTGGATAGGAAAACGTGAGAAGCTATCGGAGGTGTGTGAATGGAAAGATCGGTGTCTATTCAGAGGAAGATGAGCACAGTGATGTTGCTGGGAAGAACAGGTATGTCCTTACTGAAATACATACATCAGCTCAGGAGATAATAAACAGTATATGATACATTGCGATGACTTTGTAACACAGTAGTAAAGGAACAAATGCACTGTACTACATTCAACAGACCCCTACAATATACACATGCGTGATATGGTCGCACACCCTTGTACATCTACTGAACACTGGAACATATGACTTCTTCGCAGTTTCAAGGTGTTCCTACAAAGATAATCCTTGAAAAAAAAAAAAAACGAGATAAAAATGAATACACTTGAGTAATGGAACGGACCCAGCTCACAAAGATAACTTGTCTCACTCACCGAGCTATGAAGTTCATTAGAGGGGAAATGAGATAAGTTACTAACCAGTCTTCCACAGAGAGAGAGAGAGAGAGAGAGAGAGAGAAAGAGAGAGAGACTGAGAGGGAGAGGGGAGGCAGGTTCTTTCAAGGCTACCGTGTGTGAGGGGACATAGGGCCTGAACCTTGCAATTTCATCACAGTAACGAAATTAATCAGCGATGATAGGACGGATTTGCTGTTAAGAATATATACCCTGCCGCCACAGTCCCTACCGACCTTGGACGTGTCAGACCATCGCTGGATATGACAAGGCATGTAACAAGATGTGAACCGCTGGGAATATGATTTCAAGTAAACGAATCAGTGTCAGTGCAGTACACAGTGAGAGCTACACAGTCGTAGCTCTGATACTCCATCGAGAACGATTGAACGAATTTTAACATATATACCACTGGTTAAATAAAAATGGAGTGGATGTGGTAAAGGTGTGATGTCATGGCACTGCTTGAAAGATGAGAGGGGATGAACCGATTACTGAGAAGGTGCTACTTACGCGTGGTTAGTGGGTTAGGTATCAGGATGTGTGAGAGGAGTTGGAGGGGACCGTATTGAAAGACTTAATATTATTACCATCAACCCTCTCGTGGGCGGATCAACTTTAGTACTCAATTTCAGCAAACGCCGTACGATTGATTCAGCTGAGTAAGTCATAGGAGCCCTAGGGAAACTAAGTCAGATTATAAATGAAAACCCATCCATGTATTGCGTCTACTGTACTATCAACGTTACCAAGCAATCAGTTTTATAGCCAAATTTATTGGACTCGCCTGTGATTTACTGATGCTTTCAATCAGACTAGTGTTTTTTTTTTTTTTTTTTTTATACAGAAGATGAACAGAGGAAGGAAAAAAATAAATTAAAAAAGATATCCATATACCAGATTACAGGTGTCCTTCATTCACAAAAAAAAATCTGTAACAGTTGGATTTGAACTGCTGTTGGCTGAAGTCTGGGGGAAACTGTTCTGGGGAAGCGAGTTACAAAGAGAAAAAGAAGATCGGGTTATAAAAGAATTCTGATTGGCAGAAGTTCTGCAATATGGTAGTGAAACATTCTGGTCACGAGCGCTACCTGATGCCCACGTAGCGCGGGGAAGGGCATGGAGTGGTGGCAAAATGGATGCAACTTCGTTTGAGCATTTACTATAAAAGTATTTTTAAATTAATGCAAGGGAGGCAACATTCCGTCGTACTTGTAGGGGAGGTAGCTCATTTGTTAGTTGTGGATTATTAATAATTCTTATAGATTTGTTCTGAATTTTGTCCATTTGTATTAGTGCAACCTCTCCACATACGTTCCACAGTAGGGAGCAATATTCGAGCAGAGATTGCATATGATTCTTATAAATTATAGTTAACTGCTCCTCAAGGACTAAGTTAGGGATTCTGTACACTAATCCAAGTTCCTTTGTGACGGATTTACCAAGTGGTCTAACGCAAGAAGTCCAACTGAGGGTATTGTTAAGTGAAACACCGAAAATTTCAATACTTTTAGAGATAGGAATATTATCAGCAGTGAAGGTAATATAGGAATCAGGCAATATCTGGATATCAATAACCTGTGTATACTGTACCTGGTGTTCCTATAGCATTAAATGAGACAATATTATTTTGTCCCAGTTCAGTGGTCTTAAGGAAGTTTTGATTTATGGGAACTGCTGCGTTTAGTTGGGATAGATATCAAACTTTGTGAACGGGTGTTTAAGTGCAAACGAACTGTGAAGTATTGAGTCATCCGCACCTGGGGTAATGGGATTATGGGTGATTGAAAAGAGATCATTAACAGGAATTGGGAAGAGGGCTGGAGCCAGGACTGATCCTTGTGGCACGCCAGCTTTAATCGAGTGGAAATTGGAATGTGGCCTCTACTTTTACCCTTATCCTTCTGTTGCTGACACATATATCTAAATATATATATATATATATATATATTTTACGTGTCCGATTCTGGGCAAAGGCTCATGGCCTATTTCTTGGGGGCAGTGGCCTATCCCAAGGCCCAGTAGTCCTCCTACACCTCCACATGTCACCACTTCGGCGCTAACACCCACCGTCCATATTGAATACATGCTAGGGCTGTCTCATACAGGACTGGTGTACTGGTATTAGCGGGGGTACTTTTACGACATGTTGGCGGGTCATCTGGTAGATCAGGAAAGTCTGCTTTTTACGATATTCAAATCATTAAACTGTTCCCTGCCCCAGCCAGGATTCGATCCTGGGTCCATTAGGACTGAAAGCCGCCTCTCTACCGATTCAGCCACTGAAATATGAGGAAGTCAGTGGAATAAAGGTTGATAAGCCGTAGCAAGGGAGCATAAATAGCAGGGAACGGTGCCACACTCTGCCAGAAGTGTGACATCGTTTATTTCAGGTTTGACCCCTTCAGTCCGAAAACGCTTTCTTACCTCAGTCAACAACGTTGGAGGGGGTTATGTATTCTCCTTTCTCTGTCAGTTTGTTTGCAAGATACCTAAAAAAAAAAAAATGTAAGAATTTTATTATGTTTTTGAAGTGGATCCTGATCAGGATCTACAAACATAAATCTTATTGGTGGTGGCAGATTCGCTCTCCGAAATTTTGTAGCGGAACAGTCTAAAACCGTTGAATTAACTGTGTATAAGTGACAGTAAAAATATTCACCTTGAAAGAAGGATGAATTACAGCAGTACCGGGTATATCAGAAATTTTGTTGTCGTTGGCGGAGGCCTGCGCGTTCTGTGTGCTTTGTGATATAGATTGTACTTACCGTCTTCTGTCGTTTTTTTTTTTTTTTTTTTTTTCATCATACTGAGATTTTTTTTTTCTACCATGATGGGTTAGACAAAGCCTTCAGTAACCACTTCACGCCGGGAATTCCCACCGAAAGTTGAGCAAAATCGATAAACATGAACGAGATGAGACACTTGAGAAAAAGAATTTATAAATGAGTCTGCATGAACAGGAAGTGGATACCAGAAATTTTTAAGTGCTCAGGCACAGGCATCCTAAAAAAAAATGCAAAACAATGCCCTAGAGTATGCAATTGGAAGGCATACAGTAGGTAACGTAAATTATGAACAGTTTTAAAATGAGTTTTCAGATTGAGATGTATAAATGTCAGAAAAAAAAAAAAAAATCAAGGAAACAATCTTGACTGTCCATTATGGAGAAAAAGCGAGATATTGTCTCCATTACTGACCTTCAAGATGTTAAACATTTTCTCTGTGTAAGAATTGTTTCTGAGTGCAAGAGTAGAAAATGTTGTCTTAAAAAACATATATTATTTACATACGAGAAAAAAATAATAATGGGCTTTTGGACCCGGAAATACGTGAATATATCAGTATAAAGGTAAATAATACATTAAAACCTGTAATCATGACGCCTATACAAAGAAATCCCAGCAGTGACAAAGACAAAGACTGATTTACTGTATCATTTTGATAAAATCGCTGGCCATAATATTGAACAAAGTTAAAATTCTATTATTTTATCTCAAAATCAGGTGGTTAGTAACAGAAGAGAGGTATTTATTGAAAAGACTAGAGGTAGTTCTTTGGTATAGCTTGTTAAAAATGTCACCATGTTTAATGATATGGATCAAGGACCAATGATGTGGTGTGGGGAAGTGGACCTACGATCGACGTGGCCTCGGCGAAGGGCACTCTCTATAGGACTGGAAAAAATATGCCTACAAAGTGTACAGGACCAGGCAGACCGGGGTTGGGGAACATCATTTTTTTTTTTTTTACAAGGAGCTCTTAACGACTACTTACAAGAAGCAGAAGTATGTGTAAAACCAATAGCATTAATAATCCCTTGGCAGCAGTTCAGTGCCGAGATATTCCGTGCCTCTGGGGTCAACAGGCGGCACCGATTCAGTGGTAGGCTGTTTGTTACACCTTGTCTCGCAGTGGTGACTTACTTGTGTGTGTGTGTGTGTGTGTGTGTGTGTGTGTGTGGTCGCTGATCATGATACCGCTATAGAAAATTTTTTTATGCACACTGTAGTGGCTAAAAATATCATGCTTTGTATACCAGATAATAGTCTGTAACATACTGTGCTTGTAAAAAATATTAACGGATAAGATAATGTTGCTTGATGAATTATAGTTTATTCACAGGACTTCAGATTGGTATATTGAGTCGTTTTGAGACCAGTAAGTCAAAGGTCGTTATATGGTATTGTGAACTTAAAGTGTCGACCCGATTTAAACCTAACTTGGTGGAAGGGTTGATGGTTTCACGCGGATGAAGCGATTTGATTTTGAGAACAATCAAATAAAGGTCAAGGTCACAGGGAATGGGCAAAGGGTCGACCTTATAACAAATAGTTTGCTTTGATTTAGAGCAAATTCAGTGGAATGGTTTAGAACCAGACAAGGATAAAGAGGTCTGACAAAACAATGGGTCTGTAAGCGAGCCGATGTTTGTTGTTTAGCTGTCATGTCTCGGACGCTGCCAGAATGTAACGAACTGGCAGTGACCCCTGTCTCTTGCCAAATGTGTTGAGGGGTCTGTTTTATGTGTACACAGCTGACAACTTCTTAGCTCAGCATAGTCATGGCGTTGGTTAACATAAAAAGGAAACTCTTACCTTTCCCTCAAATGATTTTAGGAAAGACAAAGATCTGCTATACTCCGGTAGTCTAACACAACCGCTTCTCAATAAAGCATCCAGTAGTAACAGAGTCTTTAATAATAATCTGAAATCCTGATGGTACATCTACTGGCCTACGTCTCACAGGCCAAGGCAAGGTGATCGCAAATTCTGTTGATGCAATAAGAACCAAATTTGGTAAAACGGTTGATGATCAGACAAGGATGTAATTATATAATTTTGAGAACAGTAAGTGGAATGTCAGGGTCACATGGCAAAGTCAAATGTTTGGCCCATAAATCAACTGTAGGGACGGGTGTGCACCCTATGAGCTTCTCGTTGGATGTTTCAAATGCACCTATGGCATAGTTTATCTGCAGACACACACAAAAAATAAGGCCACCTTTTGTCACGGGGTTATCCATTTTTACCTACTTCATTTGGAGGAGTAGCAACTATTTCAATGTGTAGTCAGCTCTTGTGCTTTAACTCGTACACATCGCTGTATCATACGCTCATAATCCCGCTGGGTTCTAGAAGAAAGAAAAACGTTGAGATCACTTTCGTTTGTGAATCGTTCAACAATCGCGAAATTACATGAAAAACTGCAAGAAGACAAACAGTCCTTGGATGAAATGATCACTGATGCATATTTTGAAAAAAAAAAAAAAAAAAAAAAAAAATCCGTCATCATGCCAAATCATACAACAATCTTACTGAAACCAGTGAATGCGGAGGCTTAGTACTAATGAACAAGTATAAGTCTCACTGCAGGATTTTGTTTTATTCTCATTATATAAATAATGAATAAATCGGTTGGTGCAGTGAACAGGATGAGAATGTTTCGTGTACTAACTGATTTTTTTTTTTTTTTTAATGTGTGTACCTGGTTTAATTTAGGATGTCTATAAGCTCCCCTGCAATAAGAGTAGATGCTGACGTGTTCAGAACAAGGACTACCTTCACCATTTACTGGAACCTACTGCGTAAAGAATTTCAGAACCTGAACAAAGTTGTTTGTACAAGACGTGATCAGAATGAAATGATTAATGGGGATTGCATCTAACCAGGCTGCACTTTTTCAATTTTAGTCATCAACGAAACTTAAGACGCGGCAAGGTTACCATCAAATGTTTGCAAAATTTTGAAGAAATAAAGTTAACCTGAAAAATATAAACTTAATGCTTTTTATCTGCAAGTCTTAGCCCCAAGTCTGCAGATATATCCTATTCAGGCAAATTAGAAAAAAATAGCAAAAACTTTACTGAGGCTAGAGTTACGTGCACGGTACTTAAGTTTATTTTTGTATCCACGTGCCTTAAAAACATGAGACTTACACACTACGACACGCATCTCCAAACCAACATAAATAAACTATAATTCATAAACTATAATTCATCAAATGAAATGAGGTACGTGACAGTCCTGCATAACGACACGCCTGGCAACCCTTGCTCTCTTATCGATACATTAATGATGAGTGAAAGTCGCTTACACTTGTAAAGAAATAATTTTCTTATGTAAAATAACAGCCTCGCAATTTTTCCAAAGACCTCCGAGAAACAAGCAAACAACTGGCTGCTCTACCAACCAATCTGGCTCAGGCTATTTTAGTGTTGTTTATGATAGAAAAACACGTACAACTATGTAGTTATGAATAATTATTTGACTACGTTGCTGATATTTCACGGTGACTGATCTCCAGCGCTCACGACAGGGCAGTGATCAAGAAAAACTGGGGTGGGTGAAAAAGAATCTCATCAACCACTGCAGATTATGGCTATCGATAAAGTCAATGGTACAGATACTGCTGTTATATATACATAATTTTAAAATCTCCCACGCTAATAATGTATACAAGTATTTGGATTCCCTAACCGTTTCAGAAGTAGGAACATACTAAGGGTGGGTCAAGGTAAACGGAATATGAGAGGTAGATTCACCGCCCCCGGTACGCTCAGAAGCTGTGACGTCAAGGATAATAAAGAGAGAGAGAGAGAGAGAGAGAGAGAGAGAGAGAGAGAGAGAGAGAGAATGGGATCGTGAAAGAAAATGAATGTAATGGTATACAAATGTAAACTAGCGATTTCCGGATCATTTGGTAGGTGTTTCGTGTTGCTGTGCTCTCAAACAGTGATCTGTGTCATTATTTTCAGTTGTTTTTCTCATAATCAGCTAGCTACAGGCACCGGTGACGTTGGATCTGTGTCTGTATGGCTCTGTATACGACATTCCTACATTCTCTGAAAACAGACAGTTCTTCTTGAAGACATATTTCATAATATGTCAGAAACATAGCATTAACCTTTTCATTGCTCTGCATGCAGTTCAGGATGCAAACAAAAGTATTCCATGTAGGAAATTATTACTTATTTAAAATCTCCCTCATGTTTTGAGTTGTTATCACCTTTCACATGCACCGATTTGCACCCAGGAACAATACAAACTGTCGGCATGTTCACAGAAGAAACCCATTTGCGGTCGTCACTGAACTCGCCTGGTAATAAAATAGAAAACGGAGACCAGGGAGCTCATATCAGAGGGCAGGCAGGTGAGTGACTGGCCCTGGGTCCAGGCTGCGACCCTCAGTCTAGATTATCTGTGACGTCATGTGCAGACTGAGACATGTTTTTGCTCCCTGTCCCCTCGGTGTGAAACTACCTTTCATTCTCTTTACCTTGGGGTGGGTATCCACTTGCTGCAGACATGCGTATCGTATCATCGTTGCGTATCAGTGTGGATGGGCAAACTTTGCACCGTTGCATGTCAAAATGTAATACAGAGATACGCAATGGGCTCGACTGGCCATCTGTTGTTTTTTCGCCGTCACATCAAAGGGATGATATGGCACTCGCTGGGTTAGTGTGGATGGGGACCGTGTCATGACTGACCTGTTGCAAGCCCATTCCTGCCATGGACGGCCAAGTGTACACAGCTAAATATGTGAGCATGTGTGATTGTGATTTTATTCGTTATCTTTCTTTTTGTTTACTGTTTTTGTACAATCCACTCACATGCTGGAAATGTAAGTTAGCCAACACACTTGATCCACTGTACACCTCCCTACTTGTATACAGTTCTGAATTCACCAACTCGGTGACTTTCTTTTCCTTTTACTGACCATACAGTAAATAGCCAGAAACCATTTCACGATGAGATCTCACCTCCTGGTAGCCGAAAAGTTTCCTCGACACATAATTTTGCACCTCCATTTCTGATTTGTCACAAATTCAGGATGTAAAACACACACAAAGCCAGCCAGCCAGCCTCACAAGTGAAAACATTACCACTCCGCATGCTTCGCAAAGCGGGTGGGAAAAATTTACAAGGCCGCTGCTAACTGTACAGAGGAAGTTATTGCTGCAGTCAGAAAAAAAAAAAAAAAAATTATGAGGTCCGATCGTAACCCCGTGTCCTCTGTTTTGATATGGATATGCAGCGATGATACGGGATGTGATTACCCGATTTAGGACACTGTTGCACCATATCGTATCACTGGGTGATACGCAAAGATGATACGATACGCAGATACGCAACAAGTGGATATCCCCACTTAGGTCACATCCACACAAGATGTTTGCCGGCGAGGCGGGAGTTTGCTTCACTGTAACCCATACAAGTGGCACCACTGGATGTGGACGGGTGCAGTGGAGAATTTTCGTGGGATACCATGGTGGAAAACTCCTACTTGCACCAGCAGGCATTTGGTGTGGACGCGACACAAGGAGATATGATGACCAATAAGTTAGTCACACACACACACTCACACAGTTTTACTGTAGTTATTGTACACATTTATCGATTCAGTCTGATTTCTAAGCTTTTTCTTCCATATTCCAGTTGATTTCATTCACGATCGAAAGTATCGCTTGTGATTCATTCATTCATCCATTGCCAGACGCCATGTATCCCAAACGGGGTGGCCAACGGCTTAGAGTTAATTGTTTTACAGGGAGGGGCACCAATCCTCCACTAACCCCACTTGACACGTAGGGATGCCAACAGCATCTGGTGTTCCCAGGCGGTCACCCATCCAAGTACTAACCAGACCCAACGTTGCTTAACTTCGCTGATCGGACGGGAAGCGGTGTACTCAACGTGGTATGGCCATTGGCAATGTATTATGTGTGTTATTCTATATATACTTACATCCGATATTATTATGTTTAAAACATATATACTCAACAGCACCTGTTAAAAGATATGATGTCTTTTCTCATGCATTCTTGCTCTCTAATCCACCATTCATCTCTCTGGGTTCCTGTCTCCACCATATGCCCTTTTTATCCTCTCGCTTGTGATGAAAGCGTTAATTAGGGCTGAATATAATCCCTACAGTTCGAAAATTCTCTTCTAAGCTCAAATATCATCGTCTGGAGATACCAAGAATGAAATTAATAACGTGTCATCTGAAAGTTTTTAAATCAAGCAAATTAATCTACTTTTTCTCCAGCCATATAAATGGCTTTAGTGATGAAAATAAACAATGCGTATCAGGTATGCCTTATAACAGAGGGTATGTACACTACAACCACTGAAATTATACAAAAATGACAATACACCTATGACAAGAGCAGCTCCGTAAGTGTGTGGCCTTGAAGTTTACAAATATACCTGTTTAGCCGCTTCAGTGCAATTATATTAATTTTGTTTTTGCATCTGCCAGATGATGTTACTTACCTTCTGAATGATCTCTAGTACTTAAGGAGTTAAATGAAGCCAGAGCTAATCCCTGCTGTTCAAAGTCACTTTTAAACTGAATACAGTCATAAGGAGATTGTAAGAACAAAAAATAAAATGCCTTGTCCATTTGAAGGAGGTGAAGATACAAGTGCATATATACAGTAGTTCCAAATTCTGATGACCAATAGCAGAATGTCCAAATTTGTTTTGGTTATGTTGTCATTTACCGTTGTTTTAGACATTTTACTTTATTTTATTTATTTTCCATTTTGCTGCGAGGGGCTCAATTTCCAGAGTTTTATGTGCAGAGCGTTCAGGTTTGGCGGCACTGCTTCACTGTCTGTGCACCTTTCCTGAGTCACACAAGCCTTTCCCGTGTCCACCTGCCTCAGCATCACCTGCAGGGATTTACTGGAAACTTTGGCCGACTTAACGAGGTCGGAGAACACTCATACTTGTGGCCCACCTCATCCTGACTGGCGGCACATGCAAGGCAGGAAAAGGGTACGGGTGAAGCAGACCAAAGGCAGGATGGAGCAGGACATGAGTGGGGCAGGAGAATGATAGGACCGGGACAAAACAAGGGTGGGATAGGATAGGTGCAAGGGCAGAACAGGAGAGGGGCGGGCAAGGATAGGGGTGGGACAGGATATGATTGTGTGTGACGGGGCATGGCAGGGTGGCGCATGACAGGACAGCGGAGGCTGGAGCAGGGTAGGGATGAGGCAGGGTAAGACATACACCGGGGAAGGGGCAGGCCAAGGATGGGTCCGGAGAGGTGTGGGGCGGCACAGGGTGGGTCGAAGTAGAATAATGTGGAGGGGGAGGGGGAGGGTCAAGCAAGACTGGGGCGGTGCGGGGCAGGGGAGGGACGGAGCTCGGACAGTGACAGTGACTGATCCAGGACACTTTTCTCTTTTGCCCGTAGTATTTGAAATATGTAAGAGTCACTAATGATAACTCAGTAGGTCTGCCGTCATAAAGCTGTACTCAAGGTGAGTACGAACTCACACTCATTCTCCGTGTTCCTAACATATGAGGGATATTTTTTAGGGTAAGATAGGCCACCCACATTTGATCATTTAATTGAAAACTTTCAAGTGAAGCTGAAAATTATCTTGATACTATAAAACAAATAATAAATTCACTGGTCCAAAATAGTTCATCTTTAGAAAGAATAAACAGAAAAATGTATCTGCATTAACATCAGTTATTCATCTTTAAACGTTGTTTGCTGATAATCCTTGCTTCACTACGTCATGTTCAACAAACGATCCACGTTAAGACTTTATCTCAACGTGGAAATATTAGACATTGTTACGGTGTCTTAAGAGTTTGTCATCACCCACCTAAACTAAAACAGGGAAATCGAACAAATGAAAGTAATTCAGCAGATTATACGATAAGCAGTAACCTTGCTTGTCAGAGCATCAACGTACCTTGGAAATATATAATATGTAAACCGTAAAGTGTATCCAAGTGTCAAATGTGAATGTTAGTTTATGGAGAGATATAAGAAAAAACAAACAATTTCAACTGACAAAACCCAAAGTCTGAGCAGAGGTTGGTTTGATATATTTCGTCGTCAGTTAGTGGTGAATGGCGGCTCCACACACTTAAGATTTCGAGCGCTACGTTGTTTACGGTCTGAGTAACCTCCCTGATCATGTCGAAGTTGGAAGACTGAATTTACATTCATAATCCTGCTTTAACTTCAGTTTTGTATAAGACTGTATGTTCATAACTATATTAGCAACTTTCCCTCACCTGTCTATCTACCTAATCAGACACCTTATACTGGAGGCAGTGTCCACAAATTGCCTCCATTTCACAGTGTCCTCCATCATCAGTTCACACCACCCTCACGCATAAACCTCTCCACAGGTGTATTGCAAGAGCACGGGTTCAAAAATCAGGTCCATGTTTGTAAAGCGCGTGAGAACATAACAAAAGATGAGAGCATTTGCTGAATCCTACCACGCACATTTCGTTGAGCGGCACATTTGGCTGTATTTGTCGTCATGGATTATAGTTATAGTAATAGTAATAACAACAGTATTACTAACAACAACAACAACATAATAATAATAATAATAAAGATGATAATGGTAATAATAATGATGATGATGATATGCACTGTAACTCTTAGAAACAGTTGCTGATCTCCACCTATGAGAATACTGCTGACAGCCACTGCTTACGTTCCTCGTAATAACTCAAAAGCTCTTAGACAAGCTGCCACCAAAAAGTAAACAGACCCCTTCCAGGACCAGACAAAGCTTCTAGGGCCAAGAATTGCCTCATTTATGTTTTAGGTTTCCTTGTATGGAAAAGCAATTGAAAAGAGGGATGTCCGAAATATTGTAATGACACTCATGAGTGACCTTCGATTTTTTTCCCCACTCAAATGTTTGGATGTTAATTTTACCTTGGGATATCCTTCCGTGTTCATGTATCTGTAATAGTTCTGGAGTAAATTGAGGTTGAAAACTCATGATTTTTTGACATTTTTGGACTTGTATCCTTGAAAAGAAGATAAAGATGACTGAAACTGTGTAAGTGTAATAGGGTCATGTTGCTGTACATAGCCACACTCTTCATTGCGGGATCCTTGGAGACTCTTGCCTCCCCCCCCCAAAAAAAATAAATAAATAAAAAAATAAATAAATAATCTTAGAGGTTATTGTATGAATTTCACTTCATATTCATAAAGAATCTGTGCGTATTTGGAAAACTTCTCAAAAATCTTTGTGGATACAACGCATTCCTGGGAAACATTTCCTAGCATTCAGTTTGACGCATGCCCTGGGAGTTCCATTTTAGCCTAGTTCTCTCCTACATACAAGTGACTTTCCAGGTTACAATGAGTTACTCAGACTGATATGTTAGTGGTCCGACCAATACCATTAGCAGGGTCCAGTAACTATGGTAACGCACCCAACCGTGACTTGAGCTCGAATGACGGGAAAGATACCGTAAGCGCTGGCCCCCACAACAATATTCTCTGTGACATCATGAGCCTCCTTGCGCGAGAAGGGTTAATTTTCGGATCTACCGGACTTCGACCTTGCACCAGATTACTGTGTGCGAGAAGACACGTGGGACTGGAAACGTAAGACAGCCTACAACTTTTAATATCCTTTTCACAAGCAGAGGTTTTTCCTAATTTGCATAAAATTCTCTAGTGCTACCATGACTAAATAGAAGACTTCACCAAACTGCAAAGGGTAAATGTTTCTTGTAGTCTTTTTAATAGCGATGTTAAGTTACCGCTAATAATCAAAATTGTTCTGAGTGGTATAGGTTTGGGTTCCTTCTGCATATCAGTAATCGCCAATTTTGTTTTGTATAAAGTGCCAGCCCTGATCGGTGTTCAAATATAAGACGTATTTACTTGACAACCCATGTGATATGCCACAATGCACGAGTAAAATGTGAGAACGCTGAGCAATGTCACATCTCACAGCACCTTCCAGGGTGGCCAATGTAGGAGCTCAGTAACATTGATTTTATTGTTTGCATGTTCTAGGGAAGCCGATAGTGCAGTGGTTGCTTGTCCAACTCGTAAGTGGGAGACTGAGTTTGATTTCTGGGCCGGTCAGACTCTTGGACAAAACTTGTTTCCTCTTGTGTCTGTTCCCCTGGCAGTACAGTTGGGAGCCCAGGTAAAATTTCACTGTGCCTTGTATTCCTTGAAATTACGAGACCTTAGCAAAAATAAGCTATTTGCCTTAATGACCTGCAAATACAACACAAATTACAACCGTGATCACTGCACTGGCAATACTGGTTGTAATTCACAAATGTTCCATAACAGTTTTGTTTCGTGTAAGCCTCATTAATTCCTGTGATGTAATAGAATATTTTTATAATTATTATAAGGTAAGCATCAAAGATATATATCTATATATATATATATATATATATATGTATATATATATATATATATATATATATATATATAGGCTTGTTCACCAGGTGGGTCAGTGAAAGGAGAGGAGAGCCAAAGGTGGTGGTGAACACTGAAATCTCCTAAAATGGAGATTTCATAGAAAGGAGAAATGGATAGAATGTGTTCCATCATAGAAGTAAGGTAGTCGAAGAATTTATGATAGTCAATAGAATTAGGGGATAAGTAAACAGCACAGATATATTTAGTCAGAGAATGACAGGAAAGCCGAAGCCAGAGTGTAGAGAATTCAGAAGAATCGAGTTCTGGAACACGAGAGCAAGATAAGTCGTTGCGTATATATACACAACAGCCACCTTTGGCTTTGAAATGAGTAGAGAGAAAGTAGGAGGATACAGAAAAGGGTTTGCTGTCAGTTGCCTCAGACAGCTGAGTCTCAGTTAGAAAGAGAAGGTGAGGTTTAGAGGAGGAGAAGTGGTGCTCAACAGAGCGAAAGTTTGAGGAAAGGCCGCGAATGTTCCGGAAATGAAGAAGTGAGTCAGATAGTGGTTCCAGGCAGATCAAGTCGTCACCAGGAGAGGGGCGGAAGCCGGGGGCATTTATGGTCCCCCCCCCCCCGGGGACTCCGAGGCTGAGTGTTGAGTAGCCATTTTTTTTTTTTTTTTTTAATGAATTTTGTAAAAGGAAGTGTAGTGTGTACTGTGCATGTAGTTTGGTGTAGATAGTAAGAGAAATTTGTATTGCCGAGCATGCTGGCCTACTCTCTGTGTTACAGAGACACTGAAAAAGTTCAGCAAAAAGGGATGGTCAGGAACTATTCCTGAGGGCTGATGAAACGGGAGCTCCAGCTCTCCCTGTTATCAGCTTTCCATCCACCTCGGGAGTACTCCCCTGCTCGACTGGTGCCGTGAATATCGCTAAGTAAGTGGCTACGTGTTAGTCCTGTAATCTGATTAGTTAAGGTACTGGAGGGTCTAGTTTAATAAACTGCTTTGCTTGGCCTTAATCCGAATATTAGGAGCATAAGTGAGACTGGTGTATGATTTTTAAACATACACCCATGGGAAAATATACTAAATAACAAATACATCAACTTAAGATAAAAAAACAACAACCCAAGTTTTTCTTCCATTTTTGTGACCCCCAAGCTCGTATGCAGATGTTTGGTTTACGCCATACATAATGTAACTCCTTTGTAAGCCGAGTGATATTTATGTGGCACTAGACTTTTTATCAGAAATGCCTGAGCTAATGTAGACACATACAGTACTAGTCATATTGCTTCTTAACATCACAATTTTGATTGGAATAAGCCAAGCTTTTGTACAAAATATATATCCCTTATGTTCCCGTTAACCCAGTATTACAGAAAAGGACCTGGATGTAAAATTGATTGTTGCCTATCTTACTCTAGGGGGAGACTGTGACAAATATTTGATTGCTTGGTTTACTAACCCTTCTGTAGTTGAAATGCATTAATCCGATACCATATTCTTCACTGTGGGTATAATCTTTAGATGATCTAATATGATAACATGTATGATTCCATGGAGGTCCTTCCCACAAGCAGATATAAGTATTATCGTCTCAGAGGCGAAAGCTTCATGGCTGCAAACAACCGATTGTTACTTGATTGTATTTTCGCTAAATACAGCAGTATGTAGTCTACATCATTTGCTTTTGTTATTGCTAGGATTATAGCATTATACACTCAATGGAATATTACTGTCTTTTATGTAATGAAGACATGAATAAAGCTGTGCTAATTACATAACTCACGGTAAGACAAAATAATTCGAATACTGTAAATGATCTGCTGACCGTAGCAGTATAGTAAACTATAAACCTTCTAGTCGCACTTTTTTGTCATTCTAGTCAGATATTATTGGTCGAAAGAATATATTTGATAAATACTGGGTTTCTGTCTCGCGATTCCGGGGAACCTGCAACAGAGAAGGTTAAAGATAATGAAACATAGCTTTTTACTTAGGTTGACTGGAGGAGGAAACTATTTAAGCGTTTTCCAAAATGAAGGAGCTTTCATTGTTTTTGAATCAGGTATATATTTTACCTCTCAGTGAATCTGCCGTTATGAAGAGTATGCCAGCTGGCTGTTGCATTGCGAATCTCTTTCCTGACCAAATAAATTCAGTAAATTATGTTTCTACATATTATCAGGTGTCTTAATTCACATATCTATATATTTATTGCATTCTTGTTTTAAGAGACTTAAAAATAACCTATCTTTTCTGCTTGTTGATTATATTTACCTCTCACGAAACTAAAATCAGTAAAACTCCTTGAAAATTAATTAATCACATTCAAAATAAATTACTTTCTCGCGCCTAGAATTGATAGCAGGAAATCCAGCAATGAAAAACGAATAATAAAGAAAAGGTTAATCTTTTCACGGTGCAACCAGGGAACAGAAAATGCAACTTTAGACATATTTGTCCTCATAAAACCGGGGCTTCGCAACAGTTCCAGTGAAATGAGTAAAGGGTATTGCAACATTATCTACTTAGACGTGAATTTTACATGGGCTCGGGCAATAAACTATGCGTGTGGAAGTGGGAGGGGGAGGAAATGACGGGTGTGTTATAGTATGTGTTGCTGTTCGATTGTGAGTGTGAACTGTGAAGCAGAGTGGGGGTTTTGCCTTTATGATTCATTATCACACGAGCACCGCGAATATTACTGAAGAAAAGACTGAACAAAGATGTGATGTGGATCATTTAACAGGGTAGCCCATGTATTAGGGACTGTTATGGTTCATTACCCTAGACATTCAGAGCCTATGCTTCTTTATGGCAATAATCCTTAACCCCGGGGGCTCCCATCCCTCGTATGATATACAGTATGTGATTGTCTGATATTATCGAAAGTGAAAAAATGGAGAGTAATTTCTAATTTTCAATATAAACTTCCTGTATAGTGCCACGAGTGTTCTTGTTGACAATGAGAGAAGTTAACATTTTTTTTTTTTATCAATAACCAACACGAGTCTTCAGCACTATTATACCATCTTCCATAGGGACTGTATATACTAATGATGAAGTTGACGTTAAAATTGGTTTACATCAGAGATCGTCTTTAAGCCTCAACTTTTCAATCTGAATATGGATATGCTGGCTTGTGAAGAAGGAGATCAATCCCTTTGATGCATGCACTTTGCTTACGACATCGTGTTACATCAAAAGAGGGGAAGTGGATAGAAGATTTGACGAATGGTGAGGGGCTATGGAAGACAGAGGAATGAAGATCAGTAGGAGAAAAACGGAATAGTCAACGAACATCAAAATTCAGACAATAGTTTAGTGAGACCAATGGAAATGAGTTATTTGAGAGGAGCATGTGGAGTCACATGGAGAGACAGGCTGACAAATGAGGAAGTGAAGGAATGTGGTGGTGTGGTTGTGAATGTGATATGAAGCGTTAGGAGAAATACATTAAGGTGGTTTGGCCATGTGGAGAGGATGGAGAGTGAGAGACTAACGAGGAGAGTGTGAGTGAGGTGGAAGGGGGGAGAAAGAGGGGGAGGCCAAGGATGAGATTGAGGGATGGAGTGGAGAGGTATATGAGAGAGGGAGGTGTGAGCTGGGAGCAGGGCAGTGAAATGGCGGGGGACAGAGCGACATGGAGGCGATTTGTTTGTGGCCACCCCTTGCGGGATTAAGGCGTCTGGCGGTAGATAGATAGTTTGGAGGGAAAGAGAATGAAAAGAGTAAAGCTTAAATTTCTAGGCTCAACAGAGGTCGAAGTCGTAGATTTGCCTACGGCAATAACCCATAGAGTGTGGGCGGGATGGAGGAATGGGAGGTTATCGAGAGTGATGTTTGATTGATAATCAGCTATAGGCTAAAGGATAAGTTTTTGAAACAGTGGTGAGACCGACACTGATATATGGAGCTGAGACGTTGTTTATGAAGAAAGTGAAGCAGGAATAGTTAGATGTGGTGGAGATAAGAGTGTTGAGACGGATTCGTGGGATAACGAAGTTGGACAGGAGCCACAGGATTAGAACTGAGAGAATCAGAGCAACAGTGAAGGTGGGTGAGGTAATCCAAAAATGCACTGGAAAGAAAACTAAATTCGTCATGGAAAGGGGCGAAAATAATGTGGGGAGGAAAGTTATGGTAATGGAGGTACACACACGGCAGTAAATTTCTAAGCAGGGTGAGACAGTAATTTTACCTGACAGATTCACAATCGAACACCTTCAACTTTTGGTCTTAGTTTCTTGAAGACGTCGAGTGATCGAAACTCTTTCACCACTTTATGAGCGTCGCTATTGTTTTTTTTTTTTTTTTTTTTTTAATGAATGTTTCATCTTCTCCTGTATAATTATATCTTAACTTTTCACAACATATAAATCAGTCGATATAAACACCTAGTAAAGATTCAAACGGGTACACGGCACGAAACTGTAGCTTATCATACATTATCTACTTGACTCTTTAAGGTGTTATTCCTCAAGCCACGCCCATGAGGCTACAGTCCCATATCCCTTCTCTTCCAGATCTTTCGCCTTTTCCTCATGGTTCCACATTTTCCACAGAATCCTACAAGTCTCCCAGTGCCCATCTCTTACATATTTTATTTTATTTGCTGTGAATATTATTGGCAAATACTGTCGACAAAATGGTAATAAATACACCTCTTGACGTGTTGGTGTTTACTGATTAACAGCATTTCACCCTGCCGAACCAAACGTTGTTACTAACTGAACACCTCCACCTCACATGGTGTGATTTATTTATTGTATGAAAGTGGTTTATTGAGGAAATATTATGTTGAGAAGTTATGGTCTATCAGCCCTTCTACATGTATTCCTGTTCCCCTGCATTTCAACCATTCGAGGAAACAGGCCAGTTTTGGAGGCGCATGAGCAAGGGTAACGTACTGTGTAAAGGAAGAAATGTTTAAAGTCGGTCCTACTGCAAATCTAAATATGACACAATTTAATTATTATTATCATCATTTCTCTCGCTGTGATTTGTTCACACTCCATTTCATAAATTTACATTATTTTTTATAGTGTTACCATACTGTACAGTCATGTACTCACGTTCTGTATATTAACTAGTTTATCAAAAACCCTCAAAAACTTAATTTCTATCCATAACAAACACATCATTCTTAGATCTGCCTTTGCGAAACGAGAACAGAGAATGGTTTTAATCCGTGTGTGTGTGTGTGTGTGTGTGTGTGTGTGTGTGTGTGTGTGTGTGTGTGTGGAGGGGGGAGGGTGCTTGCGTGTGTGCATATGCGTTTGGATGTACAATATGTACCTTTGTTTATGACCGTGCATGTTTACGTGTGTGTGTGTGTGTGTGTGTGTGTGTGTGTGTGTGTGTGTGTGTGTGTGTGTGTGTGTGTGTGTGTGTGTGTGTGTGTTTTATCGTATCGTATCGTTTGTAAAGGCTCTAATATGCATGCTTATGTTTGTTTTTCTTACCTAATGGCAGCTTTCCAAGATGCTCGGTCTCTGGCAAGTCTTTTTCGGTCTGCCTTTCAAAACCTTACCTCTGACGTTCTCACTTCCACTTCCCGCACCCAATTCTCATCCTCCATTCTCTGAACTAGCCCAAACCATCTCAATCTACCCCTAATCATCACTACGTTAATACATTGCAGTCTCATGCTTCCTCTCAACTCTTAAATCATAATCATAGCCTCCCCAGGATTTCCTTTCAAGGACACACTATACGCCCATCTAATCATTGTCGTTTCCGTAGGTTTGAGTCTACAAATATCCTCTCCCCTTTCTGCCCAGGTCTAACTATAATACAACATTACACTTCTAACACATGCCACATTGCCACATACACAGCTCCCTTAGCACAGATGGATAGCCTTCTCAGTGTCAGGTGAGGAAACAGCACCCTGACTTTCTCCAAGCACTCCTTACCCTAGCTACAGAACTAGCTCAAGTCCAACCTCCAGCACATAGCATGTCCCTCAAATAAAAAAACTCCTTCACACACTCAAGAGATTCTCCAGCATGATCAGTTCTTTCACGCCTCATACTCTCTACATGTTCTCCCCAACACACCGCACGCACAAAAATTTGAATTATCTCGCTGTCTACCTCTAATACAGGGGTTCCCAACCTTTATTTACCCATTACCCCATTTTCCACACCTCCCTTCAGTCATTACCCCTCATTGCTTATGTTTCCACAATTGCATTTTAGCTGCTTAACATTTTGATGCCTAGATTTTAGTTTGAATGTAGGACTTAATTAAAGGTTAGGCTAAAACCAAGAGAGTTATTGCAAGGAGTAATTTATTTTTATTATTAACACTGATACCAAATAAATATGACTTTAAACATTCATCTCTGAATTTTAGTATAGGTCTGAAAGTCTATCATAACTGGTATGATTTTTAGATTTTTTTTTTTTTTGTTACCTCCCCCATTACCCTTCACAAAAGACCAAATTACCCCACTTGGGGTAATTTACCCCAGGTTGGGAACCCCTGCTCTAATACCACTGCAGCTCTTATGCACCCACTTTTCACACACACTGCACAGGGTGGGGTACTTCCCACACCCTTGTGGCAAACCGCACATGGCCATACTCCCCTCAGCTTTGACTATACCATCACCAGCCCTTTACGTAATCACTTTTGTTTTACCTGCATATGCTCTCAAACCTTTGTGTGTGTGTGTGTGTGTATGTGTATATATATATATATATATATATATATATATATATATATATATATAATGATACTCAAACAAGGAAAATCTTCAGTGGAGGCAGTTGGAGGAAAGTAATATTCTTTAAACCAACTGAAACCCCTCGAAAGTTGAAAGTTAATAAATGAACGCTTGACAAATTATTTGGAACTACAAGAACTTCTTAAAAATCAGTTAGGATTTAGAAACTGAGATTGACAACAATTGCCTCAGTAATTGTTTAAAACTAATAACGGACGTTTGCAGAAAAATCAGTTTTGCTGAAAATTTGTTATATATTGTTACTAAGGATGTGGCAGAAGAAAAGCAGAAAACGAAGTGAGGTTTGTTAATACCTGAAATCAGTGGAAAATCAAAACTATAATGCATTTAATGTGATACCAATAACTCCAAAGATATGGAAGAAGCCATAATAAAAGATGAAGTAACAGAGCAGGGCTCAGAAGGAACTGTTCTTGAACAGATATTAAACCCAAAGAACATTCCAAGGAAATTCAAGATGGTCTCTATTCAGCTACAGTACAATGACATGCTTCTGTACAAGTTTCCATGATGGTTAATGAACAAACAAAAGCATAGGATCCCAAAATTTGTGTGTTTAAATCATTTGATATAAGACCTAATAAATTCCAAATTAAAATGCCTAAATCAAAAGAATGAAAACTAAGTCTGGGGCTATTTACTCAAGGAATAATTGTGCCACGTTTGAAGAGAATTGGTGGAGAAATAATCAAATGATGCCAAGCTGGGAAAACATTTGGAAGAAGGAAGAAAGAAACGCAGGAAATACAATAGCTCTCCAGTGTGATGTAGGGACCTAAAAATACATAATAATACAAGCTCCATGTAGACAGAAAAGTGCTGTCAAAGATCTTCATCTATAGACAACTTGTAAAAAATTAAGATACAGTAAGTTATATCCTAATTATTCTAACTATTGTTTTATCCAGCAGTATCTTGACACACAATCTCAAACATCAAAACCTTTAATGTAACATATGCAGATAATAATGCCAGCATGTTTGCTTTAGACAAGGATTAACGCTAATCTGGCCTGCTCGATGACGCACTGGTGTCATTTGTTGGCAACCGATTCCAGGGTGATAACGCGCTGGTGCGTCATTTGTTGGAGCGGTTATTCATGGCTCAACTACATGGCACAACAATTTGGTGAACACATGCAACAAATCTTCATTTCATTGGAAGCTCAACCCCAGCTCAGGAATGGGGTAGAAAAGTTACACAAGGCTGGCCCGGAATAGTGTTAAGTAAATGACTGATTGACCGATTAAAAACAAAACAAAACAAAACAAAACAAACTTGTAGTGCAACTGCTAGGGTCATATGCCACCAGACATCAGACTGAAACACGATGATGAAAAGAAAATAAAGTGTGCAATAATGCACTATAAAATAAAAGTAACAAATATCATCATCATCATCCAGATGTCCTTTATTACCCCAAGGTTGGGTGAGGTAGAGTCCAGAGATCTTGAGGAAAAAAATACAGAATGAGATACTAAACAAAGTCTGCCACATTTAACGGATCTTTCTCATCATTCAAGCTCCCGGAACCCCGGCTCCTCTGGACATGAAAAAAAAAAAAAAAAAAAAATCTGCATAATTCTGACTGAGTCAGTCTGACAAAATCTGACAAAATTCATTCAGCTAGCTTCATATTTGTCAGTTCCCTAGTCTCATAAACTCCTGTACCTCTCTTTCTCACAGTCATTTACCACCTTCTTCTAGGCCACCCACGTTTCTTCCCACCTTCAAATTCGCTCCGATATATCGTTTTCACCATTCTCATCACTCCCATTCTCTACATGTGCTCATACCATCTAAGCACTCTCATCAGTGCTGGTGTCCACAGACTTCCCTACTCCACATCTTTTGTGAATTACATTATTGCTTAACATATTCACTCTCCACATTCCTCGCACATTCCTCAACAGTCCCATCTCCACTGCTCTTACTCCTGACTTTTCAGGTCACACCATAGTCTCGCACCCGTATGTCAGTATAAACTCTAAAATTCCATGCAAGCCTCTCCTTATTAAGGCCTTCATATCACCAGCCATTTTTCTTCCTTGTGTCATTCTCCTCTCCACTTCTTTTGCATAATTACCACTCTTTTCTTTCACTGACCCCAGGTACTTAACTTCTCTCAGTAATTACAGTCTCTGTCCATTCACCATAACATCTCACTCTGGTAATCGCCTTCTCTCTCAACAAGCATCATTTTACTTTTGCCTACATTTACTTTCAAGGCACGATGCTCATAGATATCTACAAAACTCAGAACCAGTCTGCCAAGCTCTTGTCTGCTATTTGCAAGCAGGAATGCATCATCTGCATACATCGGGTGGAGGTACTCCATCTTTCACCATTATCATTACCATCCGTCTCTCCTATACTCATGTTCTTATTTCCCTCGTACAATATATATATATATATATATATATATATATATATATATATATATATATATATATATATATATATATATATATTCACTTAGATGTCCACCTACCCTTGCACAAGGATCTCTACCATCGTGAAAGCTGCACTCACCAGTTTATCATTAACATCATACCTGTGCGAAACCTTCCACAGTCCTTGTCTGTTTACCTTACTGTTTGTTTTCCAGATCCATAAATGCTAGAAATACTATACAGTCTTTCTCACAAGCCACCTTGACTCTGTGCCTCATTGCAAATATTTGATCCAAACATTCTCTACCACTCATAAAAATTACACCATTTGTCTCTCATCAGGCATTCTGATATATCCCTTAGTTTTGTATAATAATTCTTCCTTATGCCTCTCCTACAACACCCAAGAGACTCCCACTATCGTTTTTGCAATCACTTCGTTCCCATTTATTTCAAGTACAGGGGAAAAATCACAGCCATTTTCCACACTGCTGATACACTTTCAGTCACCCTTGCCTTTTTACATATCTCAAGCAAACACTTCATTCCACTTTCTCCACTGCACTTAATCATCATTGCATACACCTCATCAACCCTTGTTGCTTTCCCATTCTTCATCTGCTTCACAGAATTATTCTCTCCTGCCAGTGTTTCGTTTCATGACATTATATTCCTTCTCTGCACCCAACAAACATAATCATGTTTACAGCTGCCTTGCTTTCATGATTCCCATTCTTTAATCTTTCGAAATATTCTTTCCATCTGCTCCTTACTTCACTTCCACTGGCTAGTATTTTTCCATTTTCATCCCTCACACTTTCACTTTTATTTCCACTTTCGCTTCTCCATTTTTGTACCCCTTTCCATGACAATTTCCTGTTTTCAGAGTAATTTGAATTCATATTTCGTTGAAGATCATTACCTTTTTCCTTTATTAGTTTCATCACAAGATTCATACTCTTAATGTACTCTTCTTCTTACATTTCAGTTCCTCTCCTGCATCCACTCGAGCCACTTTTTCCTCTTTTCCTCCACTGCTCATTCAACCTCGTCATCCCACCATGCTGTATCTATCTTATTAGCTAACCTCGTGACACCACACAGCGCTGTGGAATTCCGAACTAAGCATTCCTAAATACATTCTATGAAGTCATCCAGTGCCATTTGCTCCCAGTTCACTGCTTCCAACTTCACTACTTTAGCCTGTGTTGATCTGCCACTTCTTCATTACTCGGCTTGTCCACTTTCAATGTTTTGCTCTCTCTCTCTCTCTCTCTCTCTCTCTCTCTCTCTCTCTCTGCACTTGGCACAATGACTATATTCCCAGTATTGACGTTCACATTCCATCTGGCTCACGAACCACCATTTCTTTTATCGCCTTCCACCTTTATCATCCCCAGTCGGAATCAAGTTGATTTTTTTTTCTTTGCTAGATCTAGAAATAGCCACTTTCGTTTAGGGACAATTATTTATATCGTTGGAGAAATCTAGCGACAGTTATTATTATTGGGGGAGGCGGTGGCTGAATCGGAAGAGAGGCGGCCTGCATTCCTAATGGACCCAGGATCGAATCCTGGCTGGGGCAGGGAACAGTTTAAGGATTTGAATTTCCTAAAAAGCAGACTTTCCTGATCTACCAGATGACCTGCCGACATGTCGTAAAAATACCCCCGCTAATACCAGTACACCAGTCCTGTATGAGACAGACCTAGCATGTATTCAATATGGACGGTAGGTGTTAGCGCCGAAGTGGTGACATGTGGAGGTGTAGGAGCACTACTGGGCCTTGGGATAGGCCACTACCCCCAAGAAATAGGCCCTGAGCCTTTGCCCAGAGTCGGACACGTAAAAAAAAAAAAAAAAAATCTAGAGGTAGGAAATGTTTATCGTTTTTTCTATAAGTTTTAGCACATTTTAGTTTTACTCTGGAGACCGTGACACTAATTTTTAGCTTCTTCTATAAATTTTGGCAGTCAGTGCGTTGAATAAAAGTTAATCCTTCCCGTGCTGGAGACCTACTTAAAAATCTTAAAAGTTACTAACACATAAGCCCACCAATTTTCCAACATGGATCCTATTTTCCTTCGTGAACCTATTTTCCTTCATGGACATATTTTCCTTCATGAACCCATTTTCCTTCATGAACCCATTTTCCTTCATGAACCCATTTTCCTTCATGAACCTATTTTCTTTCATGAACATATTTTCCTTCGTGATCCCATTTTCCTTCGTGAACCCATTTTCCTTCGTGAACCCATTTTCCTTCGTGAACCTATTTGCCTTCATGAACCCATTTTCCTTCATGAACCCACTTTCCTTCATGAACCTAATTTCGTCTCTTGGACCAATTTTCACCCCTGAGCCTATTTTTCCCCACAGGAATTATTTTCACCATACTTATATTCCCACATGAACCTGCTTTCTCCCACGGACCTGTTTCTCCCATCAGTACTACTCACCTTTTAGATCTATCTTTCCCGATGGACCTATTTCCCCCATGGACCTGTTTTCACCATTGGCTTATTTTCCCCATTGTACTTGTTTTTCCTGTGGACCTATTTTCCCTCCGTGGATCTATATTTTCCCCAACAATCTATGTTCTCCATGAACCTATTTCCCTCTTGGTTTTTTCACACTGTCGACCAATTTTCCCTCAATGGAACGATATTCTTCATAGACCTATTCTTCCCCGTGGACCCATTTTCTGGGAATAGATTGAATCCCCACATGGAGGTATTTCTTTCCATGGAGAGATATCCGCCATGGACCATTTTACTTATCAGACCTATGTTTCCATCTGGGCTTATTTCCGGCCGGGACATACATCCCATGGACCCATTTCTTCACATGGACCTGTTTACATCATGGACCAGTTCCCCAGTGGATTTACTTTCCCTCATCCATCCACCTACATGCCCACCAACCATCCCATATTCGGATGCCTACCCAGTCAGCTGTTTAGTAATCCTGTCTCCTGCCACGTCCTCTAGAAAGCCACACATCACCACCTACTTATAAAGCCAATCCACCCACCCATCCACTCACAAATCCCACCTATCCACCCACGAAGACTGCTCATCATTCCATCCCACCCATCCTCCCACAACGCCCACCCTCCCTCCCACAATGGCTACTCAACCTCAAAGTACTATCATCACCCACCCCATTCAACTGCTTACGTGCAAAGCCTAGTCACTAAATCATCCTCATCCAGCCACCACAAAGCCCACTTGGCCTACCACACCCATTCCATTTATCCTACCTGTTCATCATTTGCCCATTCCACCCATCCACCCACCCAGCAACCCACCCCACCCAGCTGCCCATCAACTTACTATCCTGGCCACCAAGCTTGAACCACCAGCAGGAGGACTTGTTAGTTTACACACACATACACACACACACACACACACACACACACACACACACACACACACACACACATACAGAAAGACAGAGAGTGAGAGAGAGAGAGACGGGGGTGGGGGGGTGGGCACGGCTGCTGCTTCAATAGGATAGATAGGCTACAGCAGGCAAGCTCTTTGTTTTGGATAAGACAAGTGAAATGTGATTCAATGCCATTCTCTCAATTTCTTCATTGGTGAACCTTGACTTAGTTTTTTGTTATTCCTCTTTTATGCAAGGATGAAGGAATCTTAGGCTACAAGCCCGAAAAATTGCTCCCTCCAAATAATAATAATAATAATAACTAAAACTATATATATAAGAGCCCAATTCAAGATCCGTTCATTTCGTGAACACATTGCATGTAAAAGAACAGATGTTATAGGAGCAGGGATTACAGACAGAAGAGAGTTCCAGAGATGACCCGAGAAAGGTCGCCCTTCTCTGGGACAGGCTGAATAACAACAAACATCTAGCAACAAGGAAAGGTACATTACGACAGACAAAGGTGAAAGAGTTTTCCCAGGCAGGATACAAGCACAAAAGCACAGTTCTTGAGAACAATAGGAGGGATTCCATCAGGCCCATATGCCTTGTTATTACTGAGGTCAGTGAGGACGGAGAATACGTCAACTGAGGAAATTTTACTGTCAGTCATGGGGAAGTCAGAGGGGGAAAGAGATGGAGGAACAGCAGTGGAATCGTCGAATGTGGTATTAGAGGAGAAAGTCTGAGCAAAGAGTTCTGCTTTTTCAGAAGAAGAAACAGCTGCAGAAAGATCAAAGCAGAAAAGAGGAGGGAAAGAGAATGAAGTAAAGTTGTTAGAAAAGTTTTTGTCAAGGTGTCAGACGGAGCGGGAAGAACATGGGTCGGTGAGTTCAGGGCATTTAGTGTGTATGAATCATTATTAGCATTAGCATGGTTCCAGACAAAGACCTAATAGAATTCAGATGCAGTGGTGGGCTGACTCTGGTACTTATTGTAGGCCTCACTGTTGTGGACGATATTAAAACAAGCATGAATAAACCTTTTTTTTTTTTTTTTTCATTGGTTACAGGATAAGGGAAAGGGATGTATGCTTCCATGCCCAAGAGAATTACCCCAGTGAAGCATAAGGCACACTCAGATGGCTCTCGGCCATGGAACCATTAATAATTCCACTGAAAATCAATTAAGTACTGCATGAGGGTCTTCCAATCGGCAGCTCCAAAGTGCCACAGCCACCACTTCTTAGGAAGGTCTACAGGCCCTACTTGAGTGATAGGACAGGTTAAGGTGATAACGCTGTGATCAGAGGAGTCCAACGGAGAGAAAAGTTTTACAGATTAGGTAGAAGGATAATTTGAAAGAACGAGGCCAAGGATGTTGGAAGTCTCTCCAAGGTGTTCAGGGAAATGAGTAGGATGCTGTACAAGCTGCTCAAGTTCATTGAGGACAGAAAAGATATGGACTTATTCACCACGTGAATCAGAGAATGGAGAGCAGAGCCAACGGTGATGATTAACGCTGAAGTTACCAAGAATGGAGATTAAAGAAGAGGGAAAATTTTACAAGATGTGTTCTATTTTACGAGTAAGATAGTTGAAAAAAATGTCATGGTAGATTTAGGAGATTAGTACACAGCACAAATATACTAAGTCAGAGAATGTCAGTCTAGCCGAAGCCAGAGAAACGAGAATTCAGGATCACAAGAGCAAGTTATGTTGTTGCATACATACACACACCAGCCACCTTTAGCTTTGAAGTGAGTATAGAGAAATTGGAGGATACAGAGAAGAGTTTCCTGTCAGTTGCCTCAGACAAATGAATCTCAGTGAGGAAGAGAAAGTCAGGTACAGGAAGAGAGTTGGTGTTCAACAGAAACTTAGAGGAAAAGCAGAAATTAATAAAGAATGAGTCAGACAATTGTCCCATGCATCTCACTTGGTCGTCACAGGGAGAGGGTTGGATGGTGGGGGATTCTTGAGAAAGAGAGAGAGAGAGAGAGAGAGAGAGAGAGAGAGAGAGATTTTCTGAAACCTGACTAAAATTATTGGAAGATAGAAAGATTAACCTCCTCAGTCCGACGACGAGGTTTGTGTTATATTCTTGGTGCCCTCAGACGATTTTATTCAACTGTGGAAAAACCTCTAACAGTGAGGGGGTTATTGAAGGATATTTTTTACCCTTCCTGTGTGTAAAGTGTCTCCTAAGCTGAACGTGTTCATCTAGTAATATCGGAAGCAAAATAAGGAAAGCATCACCGGATTTAAGTGGCAAAATGAATAATACGTTATCAAATTCAAAAGGCTTCCGTTCCTTAACAGTCGCTTCTTTCAGCTCTTTACGGCGGCCAGGGAGGCTTGGCGGAAGTAAGGCGCCGTAAAAAAATGTGTGTATGGGAAACTTAGAGCCAGGTGCGGCGCTTGGTTGTAATCTATAGCACTGGATATCAGGTAAGGCGATTATTGTGTCCTGCCTCCTGACAGCTTCAGTGCTTCCGGCCCAGGACTACAAAGCCGTATTTAGTGTGGCATAGTAGGATTCATAGCACTGATCTTCAGCGAATTAGTTTTGCTTAATACTTCTTAGCATTCTCTTCTCTGGTGTTTATACTGTTTTATTTTTTACTAGCATCGGCATCATACATGAGGATGTTAGGTTATAATGTGCAGAGTAAATCACTAAGGAAATGGTGTTACGAAATCCTTATTGCCACCTATCAGACGACTCTTAATCACATATTATCCATGTAAACATCTTATAGACGGTTGGCCACAATAATCATCATATGATCGGAACAACTGTAATATTCTGTTCCACCGAAAACCAAACAATGGTATTCATGTGAGAGTGGGTCCCTGAAGCCTAAACTTGTCAATACTGCCACGAGTGAGTCATAGGAACTTGCGAGGTGTTCAGCCACATCTCATAAAGGCTCTGCCGTTCCTAGGAACTGCAGCTGGAATATTATATTAATTGGCTAGTTCGATTCCGCATATTAGTTGTGTTTATTTTCTTTTGTTGATGTATTCTTTCTTGTTTAATTGTGGCTGGGAATTCTGATTTTAAGAACTAACCGATTCCTACCAAACCTGGACACAATGACCAGCCTATGACCTAGTTGTGTCCGCCAGACTTGGTTGCTAGGCAGTTGCTCTTTACCTAGCAATGGGCAAACAACCACTTTTTTCGTACTTTTCACATTTTGAGCTGTAAAAGCACTACTACTGGGCATAGAAAGATCTGACTTCTTAAGGCATAATCTTGAGGTCATTTCCTACCGGATGTGTACCATACATTTTTCCCTTTTCTCCTCAGGTTTTTGAGTAGCAATCCTGCGAAGATTGGTTTCAACGTCCCTATCAACCAGCACCAGTTTTCAAATATCCCTCTCTAGCTCCCCAGCGGCTCGACGGAACTGAATGAAAATTTGCATGCTTATGGACATTGCGTAGTGTTACAACTTTCTATTGTGCTACATTGGCCAAGTCAGGGGTCAATAGGCATAAGATGCAAAAATGGTGAAAATAGCTAAAATCACGACTATGCTTGCGCGAAATGTTAAGGCTTCAAAGATTATTAAGCTAGGGCCATGATTATTGGGTAGATTGCTGTAGTGGAGTGCCTCTATAAAAAATTATATTTAGTTTCGAAGCTTACTTCCAGTTACTGGTAGTGCTGCCTAGTTGCACCTTCGGTGAGCCATTCCGTGAATTTCAAGTTCCCTAGCTCCACAGTGGATGGATGGAATCAAATAAAATCTTGCAGGCTTATAGACGCTACTGAGTACTACAAGTGTGCTTCGTACATACCTGACCTATATTCGCCAGGTCAAGGGTCAAAGGTCATCAAGAGCAGAAAATATGAAAAGTGCTAAAATTATGACCTTGCTTGTGCGAAATCCTAAGGCTTCAGAGATTATAAAGTCAGGGCCATGATTCTTGAGTGGAATGTTGCACTGGAATACTTCTATATAGAACTGACTTTGTGTCGAAACTCTCTCTCGGTCGCTGACAAAGGCTGGTCCGCTTAGTGCTGGCCATTTACCAGGATGTATTATTTTACGTTTGCCATCATTCTTATCATCATCATCATCATCATCATTACACTGCCTCTCTGCATCATAAGATAAGGAAAACTGCAGCATATCTTTACTGCACAATACATTTTTGGAAGTAACTTAGGAGCTCCTAATTTCATTTTATATATTATAAACAACCTGATACAAAAGCCGAGGTGCATCAAAAGAAAGTGAAACGAGAAAGTAATCTAATATAAACTGAATTTTACTCACTGGTTCTTCGTGTAAACATCATTTCATGGACACTGGAGTACAGCCATTGAAAACCAAGATGCTTGAGATTTGATCAAATGTTTTTTTTTTTTTTTTTTTTTTTTTTTTTTAAGCGTCACAGAAACACCTCACCGAAATGAGTGTCCGAGCATTTTTCAGCATGGACATTGCATTTTTAACGCTGAAATCGTGACATGTGAAGGTAATCGATCCCGGCAGGGCTTCCTGGAACGAGCTGTCAAGTTTGTGCCCAAAATAAATATCTACATTAAAGTTAAATGACATTGCCAACAAGCCATGCCACTTCTGATGAAGCTGTTCGTTTCATAGGCCATTAAAAAAAAAAAAATGAATCATGCCTTTAATGCCTTCTGCCAAGCACCAGATGTCTTTATTCTGCTCAGGACAAAATTTTATGCTGAAGTAATTAATTTACTGCTTAAAATATGAAGTTTTTCACTACACTTACACAGGAAGAGAAAGCCAGAAAAGTTTGTCCGACATAACAGTTGTCCGACAAAGAAAGAAAAAAAAAAAACTCGGATGGGATGGATCAGCGAAGAGTTAATAAGAGCTACATTTCACCCATCCAGTCTGACAGCCTAAGCCAAGTAAACTTGTCTGGTGGTTGTAAGAGTGAAATACAGGTCACACCATGGAGACGATTTGTCTTTGGCCACCCTGACGGGATTGAGGCGTCTGGCTGTAGATAGATAGATTGATAGTTAATGAAAGAAGGCTGAGGAATGAGGAATGCCACCTGTGTTTTTGTGGAGAGTGAGTTGCTATGGTGATGGTGGAAGGGAGACCAGGCCCGGCATCGATCCCGACTTAAATAGGGAATAATCTGAGGTCTTGAATTTCATTACTATTTCCTTTTCTTGCACAAGGTCCACTGTCTTGTTACCTAGCCATGGTTTCCCCACTAATACCACATCGTCTGGCCAGACTGAAATAGTTGCAATATATATCATAAAGTACCAGTTCCTTCACTCTCGTCTTAAATGTCGGGACCAACTGCCTAGCCCCGGGTTCCTACGCTCCTCATGGGGCAATGTAGGATTGGATGATGGATGGATGGGTGGAAGTACCATTTCCACTTAACGTAACTTATGGGCCAACGATTTATATGTGAGGGTATGGGCGATATCTCTTGGTGAATGCGAGGACGGCTGGACGTAAGGGAAAGGACCACATTGCTTATGTCCAGAGTTAAACTTATAGAAATCTCAGGCTATATGATCCGCATACTGACGACCATTACCACTACCATAACTATCTACGTGTCTTGCCATCACAGTGCCTGAAATGTTCAACTGAAAGAGGTATACCCTTTATGGAGCAAATGTTATGAGGGGAAGATATAAGTTTCAGCCCAACTTAGGTCCTTTTCAGGTGAACATAAGGGTGAGAGTGTGAACTTCTACATATTGGTGTAGTAGAGAAGAGAAAGAGAGGGAGATGAAGAATGATGAGGAAGGGGAAGGAAGGTAGGGGAGCAGCGGGATTAAGTGTAGAGGAAAAAGAGAGGGTGGAGGAATCGGGAAGGAAGGTGTGCGGAATCTTCGCTTTCTTCATTGCTTCGTCCTAACACATTCATCATTGCTACAGTACTCAGCCACATGTCACTGAGGTACTCCTGTATCAGCAATGTTACAGTTTGTATAACCACTTACAGCTCTGCCATCATGTCTGTTAATGTTAAAATCTCTCCAAATTACTTTTATCATTATACCTATGCCACCTATTAGCCTTTAAATCACAGTTAGGCCTAGTTAAATGTTGCTTGTTGTATGTTTCTTGCTATTAATATAATTGTAAATAACACAGTGACTGCCTGTTAAAGATGAATGGATGCTTATAAAACTGATTTACATATTTCACGACATTTGCAGCACCAGTTGTATATATAAAAAAAAGTATTGGTATTTTGCATCACATCACTGACATATAACACGGACTTAATTACCGGTACTTTCCCATCGCTGCACCCATCAGCCTTCCACTGCTGCTTCCACTTTTTCCACAGCTATCACCACTATGGCCACCATAAAACAGGAAAGAGGGGTGAGGGGAAAAGAAGAGGAAGAGTGGAAACTGGTGTAGGACAGGGAGTGATCGCTGAGTACAAAGTCGACTCAGGAGCAGATACAGCAAGAATACTTCGATTAATGCCTATTGACTACGCGAGGATCATTAAGGGAAAAAAATCAGTTGCCTAAAATGGGACACACAACAACTCAATATACTTAAAGTAATTGCTGGGTGAACTGGGGACCTTTCATTCCCACCTTATCTGCCTCACACTACCCCTAACCACTTTACTTCTTCCTCACACTCTATTAAGTTCATTTTATCTTAGCCTATAATTGCCACCTTTCCATCTTGAATGCTGAGCTGTAGCAAAAGATTAACAATAAAAGATGATGAAGATTACAAAAAAGTGTTACCAGTAGTCACCGAGCTGTCGCAATTATTGATTACCAAATATTATAATGTAGGTCACAAAATAGAACTGCGGAGAGGATAGAGAGCCAAGTTACTGTCTTATACTACTAGTGAGCTACGGAAAATAAGCTGCGATATGAGCGCACTCTTCCCCAATTTAAGGTGAAAGAAGTGTAACTATCTTCAGCTGCATCTCTTACCGCTTGACTGATGACGCATTTTGTGTCTAATTTTTACAACAAGAAATGATTGTTTATAGCTCAGGAATGGCTTCTAGATGGGTAGAGTTAAAGGTTAAAGGTTATATCTAATCCCCATCAGTTTATAAAGACCACCAAATCAGATTACATCGTCGGGAGGAAGCAAAAATATAAATTTATATTAAGCTAATGTTCTTGTGGAAGAGCTAAAACAGCCACTCTTTACAGAATCCGTTTCCTGCAATATCAGTATTCCCATTTAACTACTGTCATCACGCCTGTCTCACGCCATTGTAACCTCACTCCACACATTCTGTACAGTGCTTTACACCCTCATTTTTGTGCGGCGTTATCAGCCCCTACCTAAACCCATTTTGTGCAGCATCCAGTGCATGTTGAGTGGCCCAATACCCGTCAGTAATTCAATTCTTTCCAGCCGACATTCAAAATACTTGTGCAGTGAGGTGGCCGATGCAGCACTGATGGCATAGTATTGACACATGCACGCCTGGTGTTCTTTGTGTCCTTCATTCCCGCTACCCGACCATTGTGTCGTGTCCTTGACCCAAACTCGTGATTGAATCCTGAGTAATCGCCCAGTTCTATTTTGAGGCATCATAAATCCAGTACAATCATAGCTACCAAAGCCAAACCCGATTTACGCCTGATGTTAAAGCTGAGTGGTTAATATAGGGGATTTCTTGCCCCCCAGGTTATCCAAATAATAATGGTTCTTACGGAATAAAGTGCGCTATTAAATTTTCGTGGCAGATTTAACGGGTTCATTAATTGTGCAAAACGAGGGTCTACTCTATGCCACTCCCACATCATTCCTTTTCTTAGGGAACGCTAATTGAAGTGTTCTGACACTGGTGCTCCGATCACGCAATCTCTGATGAATAAAATCGGCTGATGTTAGCTGGAATAATATACTTGAGGGTTAAAGGTACCGTTATTAACATTTCAATGTTCCATTGACTCATTGTAAGCTGGAAAAAAAATCATCTGATATTTGCCGATACACATACTAGATCTGTTTCGACAATGAGGTGATTAACAGTACACATATTAATCCTCTCATATTCCTGTAATCACTCTCAGTTAAATCATTATCTGGCCTTAACTTTAACACGAGAGATTGAATGAATCTAGTAATAACACTCCCAAGGTCCCATGACTCACTCTTGGCTGAATATAATCGTACATAATCGGTCAGAGTAGTATTCTAGTGTGGTGCCGACCATGAGAGGTCTAAGAACATTATTTTCTTTCACAAGTTAAACAAAATAAACTAATTTCGTATGAGACACACCTGACATCCTTCTGTGTGGTCGTGTATGCATGGCTGTTGTCCACTCTAGGCTAGCACACTGCTCTACTCACTCTTCTGAATTCTATGGTCATATGGCACAATACACAGTTAACAGTTGTTAAACCAATTATATACTGTGTGTACCTGAACACAGTACAAATCTCTGCCTTTGTAACTACACCCAGACGTCTTAATCACACGCTTGGGGGTGGGGGTTAGTACCAACATGACTCCTCCATGACATTCTGTCCTCCACCTTCGGAATTCCTTCCTCGGGCTTCCTCTACTCTTCTCCCTCTCCGCCTCACCTACATATTGTGTTCTTGCCAATCTGTCATTCTCTCTTCTCTCCACAGGGTCAAACCCTCTTACGATACTTCTCTTAAAAATTCCATGCACATCCGTGTTAAGTCCACACTGCACCTTTCCTTCCCTATTTGTCTTCCTGTCTCTCCAAGTAACTACTACTCGTATGCTCCTCTCAGATACCTCATATCTACTAATCTCACTCATGGTTTTTGTCCTTCCAGCAAAGTTCAAGCTTCATTTCCAAACGTACGAGACGTCACAATACTATCGTCAATCGAATATCTTTTAATTAGCAAACTTTGTTCCTTGTTCCGTATCGCTGTCTTCTGTGTACTTCCAACCTACCTTCCCTTGTGAACCCTTTCTTGCACTTCATCCTCAAAAATTCCGTCCTTGGTCGCCACATTGCAAGTATGTAAAGGCACTTTCGTACTTACGTTCTCCATTTCCTGACTACAGTGTCACTCTTCACTCCATGGCTTCATTCCTATCAAAGATCATAGCTTCACTCTTTACTACATTTACATACAACCTTCGTTTCTTACACACTTCCAAACTCTTTCACATAAATGCACTCCTATTAATACATTTTGGCGGGGCACATTGCTGGTTTGGTTCCTTTAAATTCGTAGCATTTAGTGAGAATTAGCCCGTCTGACCAGGCGATCAAACATGCTCTGGCCAGCCTTGTCCTGGGAAATGAACCCATCAGAATGAAGGATTACTTTGAAGAGTGCAATACACACGCATCTAAAAAAAAAAAAAAAAAAAAAAAAAGTGATGCAGATGTACGGTTCCACGGATCAGATAAAAGATCCATACCCAGCTCTGCAAAACATTTATCTTTCTATCTGTAAATGTACATACATACATGCATACATATATACATACAGCGAAGTTCAGGGCAGTGTGTAGAAGTTCGGTTCCTGAATGGATGGCACATTTGCATCTCCTCCCAGTTAATAAGGACTCCTTAGAAAGTTGCACATCGCCCCGGTTTGGTTAGGTGATTACTATCCAGCGTTGTAAATAGTTTCTTCGGTTAAAAAACACCATTAACTTTAATACTCAGCGTAGTCACCTAAGTAAAAAGTAACCAGCACTACATCAAGTGAGTGGATGATAGTCACCACCATCTACCACTTGAGCATACATGCGCGTGCTTACCGGCATTTATGCATACTTAATACCTCATGCAAGGGAGGAAGACAGACTTACAGAAAGTAAAAGTGAGAGTGAGTGCGAGCAAGAGGCAAAGGGACAGAGTGAAAATAAGAGTGTTATGGATAAGTGTAATTGCTGGAATAACACTGGATGTGAGAGTGTAAGAGTTTGTCAAATAAGGAGTGAAAGCATGCAATAGTATATTAAGGAAAAAATGCGAATGAATATTTGCGAATGTAGCTGAGAGAGTGAGAGAGCTCTAGACTGTGAGAGTGAATGCGAATAATTATAAAGCAGCGTGAAAATGTTAACAAACAAGGTATGTGAGAGTGTGAATAAGTATGAATATGAGTGAATCTCAACATTTCCCCTCCTCTCATTTGCCGCTGGTTATCAATACTCCAAGGCTAAGAGTGGCTTGGTATGTATCTCTGTCCATTACTGATGATCTTGTATATAATGCGTTTGTGGAAAAAGTGGCACATCCCTTGTGTGATAAAACGAAAACTTACCCCTGATTGTACAGTACACAAGGAAGAATGAATTTAAATATAACCAGCACATAACCCCATCTCCGGTAGCACCCCCTTGGAATCAACACTCCACACACCTCTATATCTCCAAGAAACTCTTCCAACATTAACCTTACTTTCTCGATGGACCTTCCCTTTTGACCTGTTTTCCCTCATACATGTTTTTCCCGCGGATTTGCTCTTTTCACATGAATCTGCGTCCCCTCCAGCCCATCTTCCTTATGACCCTATATTCTGCCAGGGACCTATTTTCTTCATGGACCCCTTTCCACTGTGGACCTAGATTCCTTACAGACCTATATTCTTTCCATGGATATGTTTTACTCTTTGGTCCCACTTTCCTTCCATGGACCTACTGTAGATTTCCTCTTTGTGTTTATTTTCCTCATGGACCTATTTTCCCTCAGGACCTATGCTCTCCACAATGAGAAAAAAGGAATCCTCACATGGACTTATATTTACTCATTAACCCATTTCTGTTTTCTCCCATTGGACCTGTGTTTCCACCTGGACCCATAGCCAAGGACTTATTCCCCATGGACTTATCATCCCACATACATCCATTCCAGCCAGAGACCTATTCCCCAGTGGAGTTACTTTCCTCCAACCAACTCCTCCCCACCAAACATCCAGCCTACATGACCACTTGACTGGTGTAATATCTCTCAAAAGCATCATTGAGGACTCGGCAATTTCCCTGCTTCTCCCTCTTCCCCCGAGAGAGAGAGAGAGAGAGAGAGACAGACAGACAGACAGACAGACAAAATCAGCCCGTTACAGAAGATTTAACAGCACAGAATCAAATAGTTAACGATAGTACACATTACTGTATCCAGAGATACAGGGTGAAATATGGAAATCTTAGAGGTGAAACGCAAAAGGAGTACCGGTATGATATTTCTAGATATCCGACAAGCGATGACATTACGGGAAGTGAAAAGAATAGCTGGAAACTTAAGAGTATTTTGAGAGGCAGGAGTTTCAATAAGACATTACTATGAATTTCAGTCTGTGTGCAGGCGCGTTGTTATCGACACAACCAAATGACTGTGAAACCTGGGAAGTGAATGACAGAGAACCTTTTAGGTTAAACAGTGCACAAACACCTTTTTTAAGTGCAGCTTCAGTCATACACAAATTTGCCGCTATATACAGGGGATGGACATGAAAACATACGTAACAGAGAGTTGCAGTGATGATTGGTGCTGTAAAACACGTACTTTGAGACAGCATGGGCATTAGAGCTGCGTGAAGAGTTGAGCTCACCTCGTCCCAGTATCGAAGGAGAGGATGTAACATCGGACAAGCGACGGTGTGGGAGTCCCTGGCGGAAGTAAATTCATTACTGATGCTGGTGAACATGACAAACAATTAATCTGTTAAAATATTCTCATTATATGAAAGAGATGTGTTTGTGGCTACCTCTTACAGATTAAGATGTCTGGCTGTAAGTAGATATAGAGATAACGGTTTCTCATAATGATTCAGAATTAGTCAAATAAATTACTCTGTAGGAATTCCTATACTTTAGTGTTCCGAGTTTGCACAGTGGTGAGTAATCACCTTTCTACACGCAGATGGCTGGGTATTGCAGCATATATTCAGAAGATTTTTTTCCATCTCATCTAACTAGCCAGGGTAAAAATCATAATATTTCAAATTTTCTGCGATATAAACTTCAATTAACTACTCTTTTACATCCCAGTGATACCGGTGATCATGTAAACATTCATCAAACTGTTCCCTTGTGTGAAGGGGAGTAAAATTATTGAAGCTAATCCTCTACTCTTCTCTCCTGGTGCTCTCCTTAGAGGTCAGATATAACAGAAGAAGAGAAACCTGTAGTCTTTCTAAGAAGTTAATAATCACACACATTAATGGACTTAAATTTAGTTATAAACTATATTGTCAATTTAAATTTGAATGGAATTAATATTTGTATAATGCTAGAGAGAGAGAGAGAGAGAGAGAGAGAGAGTACTGCTTAGTATATATATATATATATATATATATATATATATATATTTATATATATATATATATATATATTACAGTTACAACTGAGTGAAAGGCACACAAAGGACCAAGGGTTTGATAAAATGCCCAGAAGGCATTTCTAACGTAGGTGTTCCACACTTTCTGTGGAACGGATTCACGTGCGTCAGTCAAATGATCGGCACTCTGAAATGTGATAGAGTGAGTAACGCAATATGTATATCAATCAGTACCCTATGCATCATTTCCCCTTGTCGAACATGTGATTTGATCGTTGTAGCATTATTACCGTGGTGCCATGAATGCTGATATCTTCTGACATCTCACATCGTGATTTTTTTTCCCCCCCAAGATATAATACAGTAAATCTGAGACTATGTATGATAACATTAGTGCATAGGATGCTGCTGTTGGAAAAATTCTTCCGTCCCTAACCTCTGTGGAGATTTATCTTAATAATGAATAGTATAATCAGGCTTACATTGTCTAATGACTTTGTATCAGTTCCCGCGTTCTGATAATCCTGCACAGATTTATGAACTACTAAGGGAAATTGGTAGTGCATTTCTGTTGCAGTTTGTTTCTTTTTTTTTTTTTTTTTTTTTAATGTGTCCGACTCTGGACAAAGGCTTCAGGGCCTATCCCAAGGCCCATCAGTCCTCTTGCACACCTCTACATGTCACCATTTCGGCTCTAACATCCACCGTCCATATTGAATACATGCTAGGGCTGTCTCATACAGGACTGGTGTACTTGTATTAGCGGTTCTATTTTTTACAATATGTCGACGGGTCTACTGGTAGATCAGTAAAGTCTGATTTTATGACATTCAAATCCTTAAACTGTTCCCTGCCCCAGGTGGGATTCGATCCTGAGTCCAATAGGACTGCAGGCCGCCCCTCTGCCGAATTACCAGTCCAATGACTAGACAGCGTTCGGTCAGCTTCCACAGTATTCACATGCGTCAGAACACTCGTGACATGAATCCAGTTTGAATAAAACAATAAATTTCCTGGAGAATCATTACCTCACCGGGAAGCACTCAGTATTCAACAGTTAAGAGAAATGTACTTAGGCAATATCAGGACTTTGATGAATGGTCGTGGAGAGTATAGACGTGTTTCTCTGGCTCTCCTCTAGCTGCAGGGTTGCCTCACCGGCCTTAGCTTTGTTTTGTCCGCCACTAGGGCGTTTTTCAATAAAGTTAGGTTAGCTAGACCTCATTTTCCTCCCAGCCCTTTAGAGATATAGTAAGTGTCTATATCTGTTTCCTGAGATTGCCTTTGCCTACTCACCTCTGGAGTGTACCCCCCACTGATCGCTCTGGGGTGTGAGTTACACACGGGCGCGTCCTCCCGAGAGTGGTTTGAGAGGGTAATCTCAGACTAGGTGTGTCTTTCCCAGGAACATTGACCCTTGCTTGTTTTTCTCCTTCTTCCCACTTCCCCCGTGAGGGGGAAGTGGTTGCTATGACGGACGCCCCTGCTGCCTCCCCCCCCTTCAGGGGGGGAGGTGGTCCTGACGAATGTAACGACCGGACTGACCACCCCCAGACTGACGGACGCCAAACTCGTGCCCCACTTGACGTTCCTGTTGACAATGCCACGTTCGTCATTATCCATGCTCTAGGTTCGACTCCCCTGTCCAGTCTCAATCCCTTCCTTATCAAGAAGGTGATTGACCACTGTGCAGGAGAAGTCGAACAAGTGAAAAAACTTGCTAACGGAGATCTCCTGGTAAAAACTGTTAATTCTTCACAAGTGAGAGATTTGCTGAAACTGCGTAAATTCCACTGTTACGATGTCGAAGCCAAAATCCCAGTCTCCATGAATTCTTGCAAGGGTGTTGTCACTTGCAGGGATCTCATGGTGATGAGCGAGGACGAAATCGTACAAGAATTGGCGCAGCAAGATGTAATTGAAGCTAAATTCATAACTCGTTATTCGGAAGGCATAAGGATGAAGACAGCAACTATTATCTTGACATTTGCCAAAATTTCTCTTCCTAGTCAAGTCAAAGTTGGTTATGAAATCATTCACGTTCGACCATACATCCCTAACCCTTTCCGTTGCTTGAAATGCCAGTTGTATGGGCATGGTTCGAAGACTTGTCAGGCTTCCCAGCCAGTGTGTGGCAAGTGTGCAAGCCAGGGTCATGATGCGGAACATTGTACATCTGAGACGGTCTGTTGCTTTCACTGTAAGGGCGCTCACTCCACTTCCTCTAGGGATTGTCCCAAGTGGAAGGAGGAGAAGGAAGTCTGCACAGTGAAGGCAACTGAGGGCATTTCCTATTACGAAGCTAGGAAAAAGGTGAAGGAGTTGCATGCAACTCCCACGCCGAATAGGTCCTATGCTTCGGCGGTAATGTCCCGTCCTGTGATGTGCTCTGTAGAGACCCAGACTGACCCTGTCTTTCTCCCTCCTGCCACTCACAGTACATCTCCATCTCGACCTCCTGTCCGTTCCAACTCTCTCACTGACATCCCTAAGGCATCAACTTACTCTCAGGCTGCTGCTGCCTCTTCATCGGTACGGCCTAAAACGAAGCCTGACAAGTCTAGTAAAAGTAACATGACCACCCTCACGAAACAGTCACGTCCTCATGTCCTTCCGGTTCCTACTCCAGCGAGCGAGGGAGAGAAAGGTTAGCTCTTCCTCGGGGGAGGCTGGGAACCTAGTTATTGATGACAATATGGAGGTTTCCATTAACAAGCACCGGGATAGGTCCCCTGGTAGTCGCTCGCCTGCCGGCGGGAGACAAAAAAAGACAAAGCACACTGGCCCCCAACGAAAATCTTAAACCGTCGCTTTCACTGTATTACAGTGGAATTGTAGAGGTATTGGGAATAAGTTACACAATATAGCAATCTTGCTTTCTATACACAGGCCAGACGTTGTTTGTTTACAGGAGACGCGCCTGGAGGATCACCCTGATCCTCCACAGTTCAGACACTATCACTCGTATAGAAGATATGAAGGTCACGGAGTTGCCATATACACACATAAATCACACCCACAAACGGAAGTAATTCTAAATTCTACTCTGGAAGCTGTCGCGTGCAGAGCAAAATTTAATAACACGTATCTGTCTATTTGCTCTCTGTACTGTCCTCCACATGGCCCCATTGATAGTGATGCTTTAAATTCACTAGTTGAACATCTCCCTGGGAATAAGTTAGTGTTGGGCGATTTTGCATCACTATCAATGGGGTAACGAGGATCGATGGTCGTGGGGAGCAAGTAGCCGACCTAATACTACAGTCCAGCCTCTGTCTTCTGAACGATGGTGAGCGACTCGTGTAGATGATCGTACTGGTAACTTTTCGGCCATTGACTTATCTTTGGCCTCCCCTGGGTATACATCAAGATCTCTCATGGGACCCTTACGACGACTACTTGGGAAGTGATCATTTACCCATCTGTCTTTCTTATACACGCGACATCATTTCGGACCCTCCACCTCAAAAATTTAACTATAAGAAAGCAGATTGGGGATCCTTCTCAAGGATCGCCAATTTAGATATATCCGGGGAGACCATAGATGTTAAGGTCGAAAATATAACTACTTCCATATTACACGCAGCTGAGGCTGCTATTCCCAAGACTTCTACAGTTCATGCGAAGCATAGAGCACATTGGTGGACGCCGGATTGCCGACAAGCATTAAGAAAACGCAATAGGAGATACAGGATTTTTGATAGTCAGCCCACTGAGAAAAATTTTATTGCATACAAACAGGCACGGGCTGAGGCAAGGAGAATAATAAGAAGGGCCAAACGTGACTCCTGGCGGTCCTTTGTGTCCACGGTGACTCGTACAACACCATTACGTAAAGTCTGGTCCACCATAAGAATATTAAATAATAAAGGCCCATATTTCCCAGTCACCACCCTTCCAGGTGAATAATAACATCTATGACGAGCCCGTGGACGTTGCTAACATCCTCGCCAGAGTTTTCTCATGTAAGTAGCTCAGCCAATTATGACCCGCGTTTCCAACATCATAAACGCATACGGCTGAGCTACAGATATTAGACTTTGCCACAGAAGGCGTAAACTCCCCGTACAACCAAGAGTTTACGCTAGATGAACTGCTCCTTGCCCTTAAATCCTGTAAAGACACCAGCCCTGGACCAGACACCATCACGTACGGTATGATCCAGCATCTTAATCAGGACAACCTGATTAAGATGTTCGCATTAATACAATGAGATTTGGGCGTCTCGAACGTTCCCAAACTCATGGCACTTTCTTAGCACGTCATACCGATACGCTGGTCGTCTTATGAATCCCACTTCATTTCGTCCTATTGTGTTGACTTCTTGTCTATGTAAGGTCATGGAACGAATGGTTAACAATAGGCTTCTTTTTGTTTTAGAGTCGAAGAATTTGTTAAATGATCAACAATGTGGCTTCCGTAAATACAGAAGTTCACTAGATCATTTAATGAATTTGGAGCATTGTATTGCAGAGGCATTTGCCAATAAAGAATTCATGATAGGGGTGTTCCTGGACATCCATAAAGCCTATGACATGACCTGGCGACACGGTGTACTAATGAAGCTCTATGCTTATGGTTTAGAGGAAATTTGCCTGTTTTATTTCAAATTTCTTAAGGGACAGAACTTTCTCTGTCAAATTGCCCCGTAACGTAACATCGGATATATTTATCCAGGAAAACAGGGGTGCCACAGGGAAGTGTGCTTAGTCCTACTTTATTTAGTATTATGATCAATGATATTCTGTCATCAGCTCCCATCCCGAGGAATCTTAAATACTCACTCTCGCTGACGATTGTGCAATATGGCACTCTTCCCGTAATGCACAATTTTCGGCTGGGCAGTTCAAGCAGCCCTTGACTCCGTCCACCAATGGGCCTTGCAGTGGGGATTTAAGTTTTCCGTGCATTAAGTGTGCAGCTATAGTTTTCACTAATCGTAACGTACCTAATTTGTGCTTAACTTTGGATAATCAGGCGGTACCTTTTCAAAATTCTGTAAAATTTTTAGGAATACATTTTGATCGTAGAATGAATTTTAAACTTCACGTTAATACTTTGCTTGCTCGTTGTGATAAACCGTTAAATGTCCTCAAGTACCTAGCGGGTACTACCTGGGAATGCCGACAGAAAATCTTTATTAATGGTGTATAAGTCCCTTATTCGATCGAAGCTAGACTATGAGCGCACAGGTGTATGGCTCGGCATCCGATGCCACTCTGAAAGGATTGGATGTGTTGCAGAATAAATGTTTGCGAATGTGTCTTGGAGCTGTCCGATTGTACCGGTGTAGCTCGTATGGAAGTGGAGGCAGAATGTGCCTCCCCTCCGTATTCATTCGCCGTGACCACCTGGCCTTGTCCTATGGTGTAAGGACATTAAGAAAAAAGTAATATCGGCAATGTGGCCTGTACCCCTCTGCGTCAATACCACCACCTTCTGCGGGGGGTGCGTCGGCCACTTGCCGCTCGCCTCCACTTACTGACTCAGGAGCTTGATGTGGACCCCAGTGACTGTGACAAGTTGGTGCTTAAAAATATAGCGCCTTGGGAGCCACCCGGCTTTATAGTCGATGTTACATGGCTCCCAGCACCAAAGGCCAGGCGCCGAGGCAGGGTCCACCACTTGTTTCGTAACATCATTGTTCGTCACTTGGGGTCCCATCAATTGTACACCGACGGCTCCAAGTCGAGTGAATGTGTGGGTGCAAGTGTGTGGTCGACTGAATGTGCCCTCAGGTATCGGTTGCCGACTCATACATCTGTGTTTACTTCAGAACTCTTTGCTATTGACAAAGCCATAGACTATGCTCTCAATTCTAGGCATGACTCATTTGTCATTTTTTCAGATTCAAAATCAGCCCTTCAGGCAATTGGATCTTGTACTACGGACTCTCACGAGATCCAGGGCCGCATCGTTAATAAGTTGCATTCATGCAACAAGTCATTCACGCTGATCTGGGTGCCTGGTCATTGTCGTATCTACGGCAATGAGCAGGCTGACTTCTACTGCAAAGTCGGCTGTAGAACTCGAGGAGACTTGGGACGTTCCTCGTGATCTACGGTCGAGTCTCTCTCTCGGAAAGAAATCAATAAATCTTCTGTGGCAAGGTCAGTGGACCAGACTAAATATTCCAACTTGTAAGCCGTACCTGGGCGACTGGGACACTGCCAACCGTCCCAGTCGCCTGGAAAGAAAAAGTGTTGGCACGGTTGCGGCTTAATGCCACCATTTTAACCCACATAAAACCATATATGGAAAGACGCTTCCCACCGCACTGTAACATCTGTAATGCGGTGTTATCTATCAGTCATATCATCTTGCGCTGTCGGCGATTTATTCGTGAACGTGCTTCACTTATAAATTACTGCGGCGCAGTAGACGTCCCCTTCACCCTTTCCACCATCCTGGGTGATGGGGACATTGTTATGACTGATAAATTGATGTCAACTTTATTGAGAGAGACCGGACTGATCAGAGTGATGTGACTTTTTTACTGTGTGGTTATGGTTTTTATGAAGAGTAAATATGTATATATTGTAATATTAATTAGGGTTGACAGTTGACATATTTTAAATAGTTCCTCCTCCCACCGATCTATTTCTAATATTGATGTCCCCTACATTAAGCCAAGTTCCTCGCCTGACAGTCACCAGCTGATGAGTGCAAGTGTGCAATATAGGAAGGTATTGGGCACTTGCAGTCGATGGTAGTCTGCTGGGCGAGGTTCTTCACTCTCTGTACAAATTATGTAAATACATTATATTATCTTGCTTAAGTTATTCTAATTAGGGACGACAGCTGACGTATATGGAAATGTTCCTGACTCGTCTGGTTCCCTTTCATATATTGATGTCCCCTATATTGGGGTGTGCCTCGACTGACAGTTACAAGGTGATGAGTGCAGGTATGTAATGTAGAAAGGCATTACATATCTGCAGTCGATGGTGTTCTGTTAGTCGAGGTATTTACCATTAGTGTAGGTCTAGCTATTTGTCTCTGTAGGATTTAGTATGAGTTAGCAATTTGTCTGTTAGGTGATTAGTTTTAGGGTCTTTAGATTAGTTTTACTTTATAATATAAGGTATAAAAAATATAAAACCAAGAAAAAATCAAAAAAATAAAAATACAAAAAAAAAATTAAATAAGATTAAAATTATTATATATATATGTACGTTTGCATGAAAGTGTGTCTGTATGTATGCATAGAAGCGTGTGTGTGTGTGTGTGTGTGTGTGTGTGTGTGTGTGTGTGTGTGTATGTATGTATATATATATGTTTGTATATATATGTATATATGTTTAAATGTATATACATATATATATAAATGGCCTTAATAACCAGGGGCTTCGGCCCCAATGGTTGATAGGCCGGAAAAAAAAAAAAAAAAAAAAAAAAAAAAAAAAAAAAAAAAAGCAATATCCATAAATCTTCAAATGCATAGCTTTACCTTAAAGTTATTTGGCACTATACACACTTTCCCCGCACCAATCCAATGACGATGTTGAAATGCTGTGTGTGGAAGTTATTGAACCCCTCTTTAGCGAAACTTTATAACCGTGCTTGCAAAGCGGAAGCGGGTATTATGTTTTGATCGTCGTGTGTGTGTGTGTGTGTGTGTGTGTGTGTATGTATGTATGTATGTGTGTGTGTGTGTGTGTGTGTGTGTGTGTGTGTGTGTGTGTGTGTGTGTGAACAAAATTTATTCGATTTCAACCACACTTGGTGGGTGAGTAAAGGGGTAGCAAAAGAGTAAACCTGTTGCTTTGGAGAACAATAGACCAAAGGTCAAGGTCACAGAGCTAATCTTGCATAATCAACATAACCAGTTTTTATCCAGTTTAGACCAAGCCTGGGGGAAGAGTTGAAGGTAACACAAGAATAAGGTGATATAATCTTGTTAATCAAAGATCAGTGCCACAGGGCAAAGTAGAAATTCGGTCCGTGTGCCTGTGTGTGTGGAAGATATAAAATATTTCTTATCTGATTTTCATCAAACATGGTGAATGGGTTAAGAATTACTCATGGGAATTACCTACTGTTTCCGCGAACAATAGACCTAAAGGTCAAGGTACTTGGTAAGCTCTGCTGAAAGTTTTTATTCGATTTAGATGAAACTTTGTAGAATGGTTCAGGATATGCGGGAATGAAGGAATTCGATTTTGAGAACATTCAGTCAAAGTTTAAGGTCACAGGGAAAGGTCAAATGCCAAGGTCACGCGGCAAGGCCAACTCAGTTTTCATTACATTTAAACTAAACCTGCTGGAGGCGTTCAGGCGTCAGACAAGAACGAAGGTATTAAATTATGAAAGCAAATAATCAGTGAAAGTCACGGGGCAAGATTAAAATTTCCACATCTGTATCTGCCTGTGTACAAAATAACAAGAGCCGTTTTCATCTGATTTGGACTGAACTTGGTGCAAGGGTTGTGGATGAACCAACAGGTTGACTTGCTGTTTTACAAGAATAGGGCAAGGGTTAGTGTGACATGGCAAGGTCAACTTATATTTTATTTTACTCAGACTGAACTTTCTGGAAGGGCTCTGATTATGGCAAAGATAGAGAGGGTTGATTTTGAGAACAATCATTAAAAGGTCAGGGTCACAGAGAAAGGGCAAAGGTCAGTGTCACTAAGCCAAGTCAATTGAGAACAGCTCTGAGCTGATGTAAACCCGACTTGGTGGAAGTATTATGGGTTAGGGAAGAATGAAGTAAATCTAACTATCTATCTATCTATTGCCAGACGCCTCAATCCCGTTTGGGGTGGCCACAAACAAATCGCCTCCACGTCGCCATGTCCCCCGCCATTTCACTGCCCTGCTTCCAACTCACACCTCCATCTCTCATATACCTCTCCACCCCATCCCTCCATCTCATCCTCGGCCTCCCCCTCCCTCTTCCCCCCTCCATCTCACTCACATACACTCTCTTCGTCAGTCTTTCACCCTCCATCCTCTCCATTTAGAATAATCAGTCGAAGATCAAGGTCAAGGGCGAAGTCAAATATTCTGGCCTTATACCGTGGGTGGGGGGCGGGTGTTACACTGTCTGAGTGCTTCTCTTTGTTTTTGCTGTGTGTTGAACAGCTTTTCTTTCCAGTCAACTAACTCTTTATTATCTGTTTTCTTTTCCCATATTTGTTTTAATGGCACATGATTTAGATCACCTTGAGGAGAAATAGCAAATGCACTTTAGTTCACTAACCCTTTCTAATTTTATTCTTTGTACTGCCACGTAGTTTTATTCAGCATAGTAACTGTGGTGGCGCAATAGAAGAAAACATATAGTGAGTGGGTGGGTAGCAGAGACATGGAGGAAACCGAGAGACGGAATAGAGAGCTGTATACAGAGACGAGGGGAGAAGCAAAAAATATTAGAAGAGAGTAAGAAGAGAGTGGATGAGGAGTTTGGAAGGAATTCGAGTGTGAAGTGGAGGGAATGTAAGAAAATGTCCTGGATGGAGGTAAAGAAGGTAAGACTGGGTGATAGAGAAGGTAGTAGGGGAGTGAAAGAAAGAAAAATGGTAGATTGCTAGTAGTGAAGGGGGAAAAGGTGAGCAGATGGAGAGAACACTTTAAGGAATTGTTAAACATAGATCATGCAAGTAACGTGGCATATGTGGCTGGAGAATGCTGGAAGAAGGAGGGAGAAGATGTGCAGATTGACCTGGGAGGAAGGTAGAGTACAGGAGGATTGAAAGTCAGGTATAATTATTCCCTTATACAAAGGAAGTGTGTGGTAATCATAGGGTCATTTGTTTTCATAGTGTAGTAGGAAAAGTATATGATAGGATATTCATTGTCAAAGTTAGAGAAATAACAGAAGAAATAGCTGGAGAACAACGAAGAGGTTTTAGGAAAGGAAGAAGTTGTATAGATCAGATACTCATCCTAAGGTGTTTGGTAGAAAAGTATCTAGAGAAGGGAAAAAATTGTATACTGCTTTCATGGGTTTGGAGAAACCATATGACAGAGTGGACAGACAGGGAATAATGGAAAATATTAGAAATATATGGAGTACCTGGGAAGCTGTAGAAGGCCATGAAGAGTATGTATGAGGGCTCTAAGGCTACAGGGCATGTGCATGGAGAACTGAGTGAATTTTCCTATCTGAATGCTGGATTGAAACAAGGATGTGTCATGTCTCCATGGTTGTTCAGTTTGTGTGTGGATAGAGTTATAAAAGAGAAACAATGTAGGGCAATGGAAGCTGGAGTGATCCTAGTGAGACAGGGCACTGTTAAGTGACAACGAAGGGGAACTGCAAGGCTCGGTGAATGAGTTTGGGAGAGAATGTAAGAAACAAGAATTTAAAGGTGAATGTAGGGAAGAATAAAGTTGTGGTCCTCAAGAGAAATGAAGTAACTGAATGCACAGTGAGACTGGATAGTAAGGAAATGGAAAAATGTTAGTGAATTTAGGTACTTTGGTAGTCTGATGAATAAGGATAGAAGTTCTGAGGATGAAATGGGTGGAATTCGAAAGAAAGGTTGCTGGTATACTGAAAGCAGTGATAAGAAATAGGGAAGTGAGAATTTAAGTAAAAAAAAAAAAAATAGTCACTGCATGATAGTACTGTGATCCCCACTAAAACGAACGGAAGCCAGGCTTGGTCCTTGTTGGATGGACACAAATCAAGACTGAGAGCAGTGGAACTGTGGAAATAAGTTATCGGAGAGGAGTATGTGGAATTATATGAAGAGACAGACTGGCAGAATGAAATGAAGGAGCGTCGTGGTGTGGATGTGGATGTGGTAGAAAGCATTAGAAGAAATACACTGAGGTGGTTTGGCCATGTGGAGAGGCTGGAGAGTGAGAGACTATGAGAATGTATGTGATTGAGGTAGAGGAGGGGGGGAGGGAAGGGGAAACAAAGGATGAAATGGAGAGCTGGAGCAGAGAAGTACAGGAGAGAGGGGGGTGTAAGTTGGAGGGAGGGCAGTGAAATGGCAAGGGACAGGGCGACATGGAGGCTATTTGTTTTTGGCCACCCCTTACTGGATTAAGGCGTCTGCCTATAAATTGATAGATAGTAGCATGGCAGTGTCTGCCCATTATGAAAGAGCTCACAACCATAATTATTATTATTATTATTTTTTTTTTTTTTGGGGGGGAGGGGGTTGTGATTAAAGTGTGTTTAAAATTACACTCTTACTGCCTTCGCTCATCTGCGCACCTAAAACCGACCCTCTATTTTAACTACCCCAACCCCGTACCTTGCACCAAGATCAAGATAATTACCAGGTCTCCTCAACTTCATACTAACATTCTCCTGTTGTGCACAGTGATGTCACCCGCAGTGGTTCAGACTGCCTCATTTGAAATCACCCTGCCAGTCTTCTCCCAATTACTGTTGCAGACAGTTCTCATGTGCTCCGTTTTCTTGAATCTGATGGGAAACTTTAACACATCATCATGCCTTCCCATTGTGCAGTGACTGGATGCAGGAAAATGCAAGCTAAAGGGTGCAACATACTTTATCATATATTAACAAATGAAAAAAGGAGGATGAAATGGGTTACTTTGCTTAGATTATCCACCTTCGGTTTACACCTACGTTCGCACGTTGCACTACATCCACCCACGGTGTAAACCTACGTCTGCATGTTGCACTACATCCGCCCCAGGTGTACACCTACGTCCGCATGTTGCACGACATCCATCCGCTGTGTACACCTACGTCCGCATGACGCACTACATCCACCCCCGGTGTACACCTACGTACGCATGTTGCACTGTAATACATGCATGCATTTACTTAAAATGTCACTCATCGTTTTATGAAACTTTATAATCAACTTTAATTTTCTTTGAGAACGGAAAATTTTAAAGCTAATTTTGACCTTTTTAGCTTCAGAAATTATTCCATATTTAAACTTGCTGCATATATTGCAAGCAATTTACATATATATATATATATATATATATATATATATATATATATATATATATATATATATATATATATATATATATATATATATATATATAATCAAGCATCTAGAAATCAATAAATTAATCAATGATCGGCAGTATGGATTTAGACAAGAACGTTCAACTGTAGACATTCTTTGCCTTCTTACCCATCGGATTAACAATAGACCAACACGGTGAAACACACACAATAGCACTTGATATATCAAAAGCATTTGACAGAGTATGGTACCGGGCCTTATTGTCTAAGATGTCACAGTATGGCCTTGCATCACTGGTTGCTCTAATTTCTTCTTACTTTCATAATAGAAAAATACGGGTCATGGTAGATAATATTAATTCTCAGTTTCATTCCATAAATGCAGGCGTGCCTCATGGATCAGTTTTGGCCCCAGCCCTCTTTCTCATTCATATAAATGACCCCCCATCTGTCACTTACAACCCAATTCACTCTTATGCTGATAATTCGACCCTTCATAGTTCTTTCACATTTAGTACCTCCTTACACAAGTTGATATTATAAATTCCCAAATAAACACAGCAATTTCTCTGAACCAGGACCTTTCTAAAATTAATCAATGGGGACAAACAAATCTGGTCTCATTTAATGCCCAGAAAACTAAATACATTAATTTCTCCAGCAGAAAGAATCCCTCAGACTCTCACATAATTTTAAATGATGTCAATATTCCCATATCCACTACAATTGATATCTTAGGTGTTACTGTAAACCCCAACCTAAGCTGGACAGCTTATGTTAAATCCTTTGCTAAAAATGCTACTAAATAACTGGGACTTATGTACAGAGTTCGTGAGTTCTTCACTGACGAGCAGATGGCCACAATATACAAGAGTAATGTGCGTTCTCAGATCGAGTATTGTTCACCACTGTGGAGTGGATGTGGAGCGGTTGCATTGAGACAGTTGGACAAAATTCAGATTAAAGTCATTAGATTAATCAATAATCCTGCCATCACGCAAGACTTTCCTCCATTATCAGTACCCAGAGATGTTGCTACTTAGCATTATTTTCTAGATTTTTTTTTTACTGTAAGTGTTCAGACGAACTGGCTTCAATTGTTCCTCCCCTTCACATTTTCTCCCGAAATACTCAGGCAGCTGGGAGCGCCCATGAATTCACACTCTCTCCCCCGCAATGCAGAACCTCTGCTTATCAAAATTAATTTATCCCCAGAACTACTACTCTCTGGAATTCACTTCCTGGGAGTTGTTTTCCACAAACATTTAATCCACTTCAATTCAAATCCAGTTGTTATAAATGAAGGATGCCTTTGGGCACATGGACTTATTTTTTTTCCTTTGTTTTTCCTTCATCCATTATATATATATATATATATATATATATATATATATATATATATATATATATATATATATATATATATATATATATGAGGGGAGGCGGTGGCTCAACCGGTAGAGAGGTGGCGTGCGGTCCTAACAGACCCAGGTTCAAATCCCGGCTGGGGCAGGGAACAGCTTAAGGATTTGAATGTCATTAAATCAGGCTTTACTGATCTACCAGAAGACCCGCCGACATGTCGTAAAAATACCCCCGCTAATACCAATACACCAGTCCTGTATGAGACAGCCCTAGCATGTATTCAATATGGACGGTGGGTGTTAGCGCCGAAGTGGTGACATGTAGAGGTGTATGGTATGTAGGAGGACTGCTGGGCCTTGATAGCAGGCTGTGAAGCCTATGCCCAGAGTCGGTCACACATATATATATATATATATATATATATATATATATATATATATATATATATATATATATATATATATATATATATATATATATATTGTTACGGAACAGAGAAAGATAATGTACACTTTAAGTGAGAATACTAAAAATCACTACTGTCCCGTAAAGTTCCAGGTTCAAACAAAAGAGTTAGGTAAAATTACAAGTTAAAGTTTAATGCTCAAACTAACAACAAAACATTTAGGACTCATAAGGATAATGTAATGGCAAAAAAAAGGTTAAATATATGGTTAACTGCAATAGCCTCTGTTAACATGAAATTAGCAAGAGTAAATTTACCTAAGTCAGCCCTGATAAAATGAAAATACACTGGGTAATGCTCAGTTAATGCAAGATAAATTATTACAGATACAAAATATTATCAAAAATGACTGACAAAAAGAACCTTTACATAAATTACGAAAACCTTACTAGGCCTAAGAATTAACCTTATGACACACAGTACAGGAAAAAATGCAACAACAGTTATACTCAAATTACACACAGCTGCTAGATGGTTGGAGACTTCCTGAGAAACTCACAATAATAATAACTGTACAGGGGAGGACAGAGATGTGAACAAAATGAGGAGCAGATCTAAGTGGCAATGATGCAGAGACTGAGCTCATTATATAGGGGCCAGCAGAGCTTGATACAACTTGTAAGAAGGACGCGCAAATGAAGCCATGGGGACAAAGAGTTGACAATCCCGCTCTGAACAACAGAAAGGACGACTTTACTATAACGGTAGAAGGGGGGAGTGAGGTAGAACACACTCGTGATCAAACAGGCATCACTCTGTACATTAGAATTACACAAAGGATGATGAAATCATAGGCTATGTAACACCTCCCCACAAAGAAAAAAAGAAATTTACAAAGGAAATTTCTTATTACTCTAAAATAATCTGTCTAAAGTCTAGATAGCAATCTGCAATAACATTTTCTTTCCCCTTGACATGTTGTATGTCTAATGAATACTCCTGAAGAAGTAGACTCCATCTTGTCAATCTCTGATTTTTATCTTTAAACTTACTAAGGAATTTCAGTGGGTTATGATCGGTAAAAATGACTATGGGGTCAAAACCAGAACACAAATAAAATGAAAAATGCTGTAAACCCAAAATCAAGGCCAAAAGCTCTTTCTCAATAGTTGAGTAGTTCTTTTGAGGTGGAGTGAACTTCTTACTGTAATAAGATACAGGGTGTTCAATACCCTGATCATCCTCTTGCAGCAAAACGGCCCCAGCTCCTGTATCACTTGCATCAACAGACATCTTAAAAGGCTTAGCAAAATTTGGAGTAGCGAGCACTGGCTGACTTAATAGGATAACTTTAAGTTTGTTGAAAGAGGATTCACAGTTATCGGTCCAGACAAATTTAACTCCCTTTAACAAATCAAACTAACTTATGTACCTAGCCTTTCCGATCTTGTCTATGCAATCTTCCACGGGAGGGAGAGGGTAAGTGTCTGTTTTGGTTATCTGATTAACACGTCTGTAGTCGATGCAAAGCCGCTGTGACCCACCTGGCTTGGGGACCAGAGTGACAGGAGAACTCCACTCGCTCTGACAGGGCTCAATCATCTTGTGGTCCGACAGGTAGCCAAGCTCCTTCTGGATGAGAGGAACTTTCACTGGGTTCACACGGTAGGGAGGCAGTTTAATTGGCTTTGCGTCTTCAACATCGACATCATGCATCAACACAGTAGTTCTTCCTGGAGTGGCACGGAACACTTGCGGGTACTCCTGCAGTAATGCCGAAAACTCCTGCCTTTCCTCGGGAGGTAGATGAGAAAGCTTAGTCTGGAGATCATTCATGATATCAGGATTCTTCCCCAAACTATCACTCAGGCTCATACTGCATGGGAGAGCTTCACTTGCAGACTTGGGTGGAACAGCTACAGTGCAGACTGGATTATTTTCGTCCTGCCTGTGATATAACTTTAGCATGTTGATGTGACAAAGCTGCTTGTTCTTTCTACGATCTGGTGTGGCGATGACATAGCTGACATCACTGAGTTTCTTCTCCACGAAATAAGGACCACTAAACTTGGCTTGAAGAGGTTGCCCATGAACTGGTAGCAGAACCAAAACCTGATCTCCTAGCTGAAAGTGGCGTAACCTGGACTTCTTATCATACCAAGTCATCATCTTCTCCTGAGCAGCTCCTAAATTCTCTCTCGCCAGCTGTAAAGCAGTGGACAGCCGTTCTTTGAACTTCATCACATACTCCAGCAGGTTGACGTCATCTTCCTCCGACAGCCAGCATTCCTTGAGTAGCTTAAGGGGTCCTCTTACTTCATGGCCAAACAGTAGTTCAAAGGGTGAGAAGCCCAGTGATTCATTTGGAGATTCTCTTGCGGCAAACACAACGAATGGAAGACCTTTATCCCAGTCTTTCTGATGTTCCAAACAGTATTTCTTGAGCATCGATTTGAGTGTTTGATGATATCTCTCCAACGCTCCTTGGGTCTGGGGATGGTAAGCTGAAGACGTGATCTGGGTGATGCCCAACTCTTTCAGAGACCGCTTGAAAACATTTGACATGAAATTACTTCCCCGGTCTGACTGTACCTCCTTGGGCAGACCAAACTTTGTGAAGAACCCTAGCATTTCCTTAACCACGTTCTTTGCTGAGATATTTCTAAGTGGAATGGCTTCAGGATAACGAGTAGCCATATCAATCAGGGTCAACAGATAAGAAAATCCTGAAGAAGTCTTAGGAAGAGGGCCCACAATATCCACCAACACACGGATGAAAGGCGCCTCAAAAGGAGGAATGGGAACTAGAGGTGCAACCTTTTCGGTCTGATTACACTTCCCCACAACTTGACAGGTATGACAAGACTTACAATACCACGAAACATCCCTGAAGATACCTGGCCAGTAGAAGTGTTTCAAAATACGTGCCACAGTCTTCCTCACTCCAAAGTGTCCTGCCAAACTGGAATCATGAGCCACTCTAATGATATCCTGCCTACAAACACGAGGGATGAGAACTTGATGTACAACCTCCCATTCACAGTCGGCTGATACTGTTGGGGGTCTCCACTTCCTCATAAGTACTCCTGACTTTATATAATAACAAGTAGAAGCACCAGCTGACTCTTCCTCACTGGAAGCAGAGTTAGCTAGACCTTTCAACTCAGGATCAGCAACCTGCAACTCAACCAACTCTTGACGAGACAAATTATCAACACTACGGGGTACGCCTCATCTGGTGAGTGGTCCAAATTAGCAAGAAAAGTGTCAGCTAGGATAACATCATCATCATCATTATCCTCTAAATCACCAGTAACTTTAGACTTAGCCCTAGTGACAGCACATGCAGGGAACACATCAGGGACATCACAATCCTGGGTCGCAGCCACTGGCTCACTAGACAACTGAGGAGCTGGACACACTTGACTTCCACCAATATCATTTCCAAGTAAGAAAGTTACACCTGACATTGGGAGTGTCTCAACCAACCCAACCATAACGGAACCATTAACAAAACCAGACTCTAAATTCACTCTGCACAGAGGGACAGAGAAGTAATTATTCCCTACACCCTGCAAGATTACAGTTTCATCAGAGGAATTAACATTAGAGCCTAGAACACTGGTCAGCATAAGGGATTGGCAAGCACCTGTATCACGATATATTTTAACTGATTTCCTGTCATTACTGTCCAGAGGACTGACAAAACCATCAGACAGGAAATTAGCACATGAACTCTTGAGAGTGTCACCCACGTTACTGCTCAAAAGAGGAGCTTCATTATGAGAATTTAAGTTACCCCTCAAAGCAGGTTCAGTTAACTCAGTTAAAGAATTATGGGAACTCTCAAGAGTGGACACTAGACCAATTGACTGAATATTTAAAGACTCCTTTTTGTTCACATCACGCTGTCTCCTGAAACATTTCTCCGTAGTATGACCAAGCTTACTACAATAAGTACATTTACTTTTCTGAAATCTAGAGGTGAAGCTGGTATTTACTTCCTGAGAAACATCATCTTTATTCTCTTTCCTGTTACCTGTACTCTGAGTAGAGGCAACGTACTTACTCTCAGCTTTCCCTTTTTCTCTAGAATATCTCTTGTGAGTGAGAACATATTCATCAGCTAAAACTGCAGCATCAGACAAATTATCTATTCTTTTCTCATCAAGATATAGGCTTACATCTTTATAAATACACATCTTGAAGTCCTCCAGCAAAATTATCTGCTTAAATTTACCAAAATCAGAATCCACATTCTTAGAATTTAACCACTGCTCTAACAGATCTTCTTTGATTTTTGCATACTCAACATGGGATTGCTTATCTTGCTTGTAAGTTGTCCTAAATTTTACTCTATAAGCTTCAGGAACAAGCTCATAGGCCTTAAGAATCAAGCTCTTAACTACATCATAATTATCAGATTGATCCTGAGGCAAAGATGCATAAGTTACTTGAGCTTTACCCGTGAGAACAGTTTGAAGGAGTACTGGCCAATACTTTTTGGACCAATTAAAACCTGTAGCTACCCTCTTAAACAACTGAAAATACTTTGTTAAATCAGATTCATTAAAAGGAGGGACAAGTTTAACATTTTTAGCCACATCAAAATCATCAGAGCTAGATGATCCAGTTCCACATTGTTTCATGCGATACTCATGGTCTGCCTGAATCCTGGCAAGTTCAACTTGTGCGTGTATCTGTGCCTCCTGAATACGAGCCTGAGACTCCGCCTCCTTAGCATTTGCTTGAAATTCAGCCTCCTTAACACGAGACTCCGCCTCCTTAGCACGAGCCTCCTGCAGGGCTAGCTGTAACTTAGCTAATTCAATCTGTGTTTGCTCATTTGGAGGAGTTACATTAAACAAGCTTTCATTAATCATGTCAACAATTTGATCTTTAGAATGATGAGAGCGAACAGCAATTCCCAATTGTTGAGCAACAAGCTTAAGTTCATTCTTTGTTCTGTTTTCTACATCACACACACTGTTTGCACATTTGACAAAAAATCTTTGGCTTCATCAAGTGTAGTAATAGTAGACATCATGAATAAATCACATTCACAAAATATCAAGCAATATCATTATGATAATATCCTGAATATCCTGATAAGAGGTCGCCAAATTTATGTTACGGAACAGAGAAAGATAATGTACACTTTAAGTGAGAATACTAAAAATCCCTACTGTCCCGTAAAGTTCCAGGTTCAAACAAAAGAGGTAAAATTACAAGTTAAAGTTTAATGCTCAAACTAACAACAAAACATTCAGGACTCATAAGGATAATGTAATGGCAAAAAACAGGTTAAATATATGGTTAACTGCAATAGCCTCTATTAACATGAAATTAGCAAGAGTAAATTTACCTAAATCAGCCCTGATAAAATGAAAATACACTGGGTAATGCTCAGTTAATGCAAGATAAATTATTACAGACACAAAATATTATCAAAAATGACTGACAAAAAGAACCTTTACATAAATTACGAAAACCTTACTAGGCCTAAGCATTAACCTTATGCTACACAGTACAGGAAAAAATGCAACAACAGTTATACTCAAATTACACACAGCTGCTAGATGGTTGGAGACTTCCTGAGAAACTCACAATAATAATAACTGTTCAGGGGAGGACAGAGATGTGAACAAAATGAGGAGCAGATCTAAGTGGCAATGATGCAGAGACTGAGCTCATTATATAGGGGCCAGCAGAGCTTGATACAACTTGTAAGAAGGACGCGCAAATGAAGCCATGGGGACAAAGAGTCGACAATCCCGCTCTGAACAACAGAAAGGACGACTTACTCTACTATAATGGTAAAAGGGGGGACTGAGGTAGAACACGCTCGTGATCAAACAGGCATCACACTGTACGTTAGAATTACACAAAGGATGATGAAATCATAGGCTATGTAACAATTTATATATATATATATATATATATATATATATATATATATATATATATATATATATATATATATGTGTGTGTGTGTGTGTGTGTGTGTGTGTGTGTGTGTGTGTTAAAAAAAAAAAAAGCTGTAGATTTACCATGCTCCTCAGCATTACAGTATTTCAAACGTTTTTTTTAGCTCCAGCTATCTAAGCTGAGTGAACAGGCTATAATATAAGTGTAGATTTCTAAGCATTTGTGTAATTGATGGCAACAATTGTCCATACCACATTCGTTTTATTATTTGGTAAAGTGCATTGTGGTTGAATACATTCCAGTTTCTCAGTGAACGTCGACTTAATACAGTAATAATAATAATAATAATAATAATAATAATAATTCAATTTCCCAAAAAATCTCGAGCATTTCAATTTTCTTTTTAAGTCTCCGTTTTCTCTTCTATATCCCACTGCCAATGACGTCAAAATCTGCGTATGGGAAGATCTGGTGATTTTCTTGATCTTACCTTGCATTACCTTGACCCAGCATCTCTAGCTGCCCCGGCCCTATCCCTCTCATTGCCCCGACCCCATCCCTCTAACTCCCCCCTCTAATTGTACCGATCCCGCCCCTCTCATTGCCCCGATCCCGCCCCTCTCAATGACCCAACCTCGACCCTCTCACTGACCCCGATCCCACGCCTTTCACTGCACCAACCCCGACCCTTCCACCTCCCCTACCCTGTCCTTCTCACTTTCCCAATCCAGACCCTTTCACTGCGCCTATCCCGACCCTCTCACTTCCTCAACCCCGGCCTTCTCACTGCTCCTATCCCGACCCTGTCACTGCTCCTACCCCAACCCTCTCAGTGCTCCTATCCCTACTTTCTCACTGCCCCTACCCTGCCCTTCTTATCTCACTAACCCTGTTCCTTTCATTGAACCAACCCAACTCCTCGCACTGCCCCGATCCCGCCCCTCTCGCTGCCCCGACCCCCCCTCCCCCTTTTCACTGCCCCGATCTCCCCCCTTTCATTACCCAGACTGCAACCCTGCTCTAAGTTTCACCAGCTCAGATAAATTCACCTACTAGTGTCCGTGGCGTCCGTCCTTTACGAAGTCCATCAGGTTTGCAAATTTATCTGTTAAGGAAAAATGAGCGGATCGAGAAAGTTGGTGTGTAGTGAGTCACTTTGATGAGCAGTTGGAGGTTCTCTTGTGTCTGCTTGGTAGTGAGTAGGCAGAGTCCTTTGACTGGTTTAATACTGTGTGTGTGTATGTGTGTGTGTGTGTGTGTGTGTGTGTGTGTGTGTATGTTTGCTGATTTTCTGAACGAAAGATCTGGTATCATGTATAGTAACATAGCCATAACCTTTAGTGAAGTGAGTGCAACATGCACACACACACACACACACACACACACACACACACACACACACACACACACACACACGCGCGCGCGCGCGCGCGCGCTCACAAACAATGTAAATCCGCACATACACACGCAAATCCACAGACATACACACACAAACACATGCACACAAACACACGCAAACTCTCCCACCCACCGACCTCCCTCCCCACCCACCCACACAAACTAACACACACACACACACACACACAACCATCAGGAATCCTGATACTCAGATCTTGAAATTTATTGACAGCCAGTATAGCACAAAAGGAAATAATTTAAATCTACAGCGTCCAAGGTCCCACACAACTCTTTTTAAGAAAAGCATCATATGTGATGGTCCTCTTATATGGAATGTACTGCCAGTTAATATTAAGATCTTGTTTCTTACTAATAATACATCTATATTTAAGAAGATGGTTAGACATTATTTCAGTACTTTACAGAATTTATAGGTCTTTGCCATTCATTTCTAGTGTTGATCTCAAGTAAATTGAATGTAATGTATCATTATTGAAATTAAAGTGCTACTATTGTAAATTAAGATATTAAGGTTGCCTGTACTACATGATATATATGTATGTATAAATCTATGTGTCAAGGAGCCTTTGCTCAACAGACTGTGCCTGTACTGTATATGAACATTAACTTTGGTTTGTAGAATTCGGTGATGGCAATAAAATTACTTTACTTCCTTTACTTTACTTACACACACACACACACACACACACACACACACACACACACACACACACACACACACACACACATGCACGCACGCACGCAGTATGATAACAGAGAGGCAGTTTGGTTTTAGGAAGGGAAAATCATGTGTTACTAACATATTAAGCCACTATGAGAGAGTTGCAGAAACATTACAGAAAAGAGAAAGGTGGGTGGACAGTCTCTACCTAGATTTCAAGAAAGCATTTGACAGAGTACCGCACCAAAGACTTTAATGGAAATATTATCACCAAGGAGGAATCCGAGGCAAACTGTTTTGTTGGATGCAAGATTTTCTCAGAAAAAAGGGAAATAATAATAGTACTAAGGGGAAATTACTCATCATGGAGGGAAGTGACTAGCAGAGTTCCACAGGGCTCAGTGCTTGCACCAGTTATGTTTTTCGTGTATATAAATGACATAGTAACAGTGGAAATGAAACCTATCTAAATATGTTTGCTGATGATGCAAAAATACAAAGGAGAATTACTAATACAGACTCTAGTAAAGAGCTACAAGAAGAATTAAATAAATTTCATGAATGTAGTAATACATGGCAAATGGAACTCAATGTGGACAAGTGTCATGTAATCAAGTTTGGAAAAAGTGGAAAAAGACCAGATGACCCTACACATATCAGAAAAAAAGAAGGACCTAGATGTGACTATCAGTAACAGACTATCTCCGGCTGACCACATCAGTGAGAAGGTACGGAACATGTATACGCAGCTTGCAAATATGAGAATAGCATTCACATACATAAATGAACACATGCTGAGAAAAATAACATCATTTATCAGACCAACCCTGCAGTATGCATCAGTAGTTAGGAATCCTCATCTCAAAAAAACACATAGATAAGATTGAAAAAGTTCAAAGAGCCGCTACAAGATGGGTACCAAGCCAAAGGATCTAAGCTACGAAGAAAGATTAGAAAAACTGAACCTGCCAACACGACAGGAGAGAAGGAAAAGAGGAGACATGATCATGCTAATAAATGCATATCAGGGAAGGAGAAAATAGACATAAATGAATATATAACCTATGGAGAAGCATCAGCAAGAGGACACTGCAAAAAACTGCATAAAAAGAGAGGCAATAAAGACGTAAGGAAATTTAGTTTCCCAAATAGAGCAATTGATCAGTGGAATGCACTATTGAATGAAATAGTGTGTGCCAAAACTATTCACAAATTTAAGGATATGTATGATAAAAGTGATTTAATACACGGGACAGTACGAGTTTGACTCATTCCTGAAAAGATACAATTAGGTAAGAACATCCACACACACACACACACAACACACACACACACACACACACATCTACATGTATATACATACATACATACATGTAGAGTATACATATATATTTATATACAGAGAGAGAGAGAGAGAGAGAGAGAGGGGGGAAAAAGTTGTGTGTGTGTGTGTGTGTGTGTGTGTGTGTGTGTGTGTGTGTGTGTGTGTATTAGTATATTTAGGCAGAATGTTTTCTTTTATACAAAAATCATTAAAGACCAAGGCGTAGCCATTGTTCACTATTTTTCTGTTGATCTTTTCGAGTTTTCTTACACATTGTTTTACACTATGATTCAGGGTGTAGATAATATGTCCAAGATCCATGTCGTAACTATATTTTATTAATTATTTATTTTCATTTTTCGTAGGACGTTTCGTGTATCCTTACACATCATCAGCGACTGTAATATAGATACAATACACTATAAAACATGACATATACAACATAAACCTATACAATATATATACTGAAATGTACAACAACGACTAATAAAAGTGTAGAGTTACAAGAGTATGGATAAAAGAGACAAACCCTTTAGGTGAAGTCAAGTATGAGCTACAGTTAAAAGTGTATGGATAAAAGAGACAAACCTTATAGGTGTAGTCAGCTATGAGCTACGTGGTTGACTGCGAAGGTTGTATGGGTGAGTGGGTGTTTGTGGCTGTGTAGTGTTGCCAGTTGCGTTATTGTGTGTGTAATGTTCATTTGTAACTGCCATGGAACATAACTCAATATTAAAATTTACTTATGAGGTAAGTGCAAACAACAAAATCCCTTTTCTTGATGTATTAATAGAAGAGGAGAATGGTAACTATAAAACCTCCGTATATCGTAAAGCTACGGACTTGGGTAGATGCCTTAATGCTGTGAGTGAGTGTCCGCAGCGGTACCAATTGTCAGTTATCAGGTCATACTTACGTCGTGCTCATAAGAACTGCTCATCGTGGGAACTCTTCCACTCAGAAGTAACTAAATTAAAGCAGATCTTAATTAACAATGGTTATTCCAATCAAATAGTTGACAGAGAAATATGTCAATTTATTTCAAAACAAGTCTCAACCACAAATGTCCAACCGCTTCCCCATACTGTTACCCACAATGTGTATTATGGTAATCAGATGTCCCCTGCTTATAAAACGGATGAACGTGTACTTAGAGAGATTGTGACACGTAACACATCATGTGTTATCCCCTCAGACAAGCTCAGTTTAATTATTTACTATAAAAACAGGAAAGTTAGCAACATGATTATGAAAAACAACACAGCTCAACAAACCAACAAACTTCAACATACCAATGTAGTTTATGAATTCACTTGCCCACACGAAGGTTGTAAACTTCGTCACATGAAATATATTGGTATGACCACAACCACACTAAGCAGACGTTTAACAATGCACCTACAATCCGGTTCTATAAAAGATCATATGACTCAACATCACACATCAATAAACAGACAAGTTCTAATAGAAAATACTAATATAAAAAAAAATGTCATGACCACATTAGACTACAACTGGCAGAAGCACTTCTCATACGTGAAAACACGCCGGCCATAAACAACCAAACTACCGGACTAGATCGTACCCTCAAACTGTTTAAATACACAAAGGCCCGACCACAAGCAACGACAATTACAAATGAACATTACACACACAATAACACAACTGGCAACACTACACAGCCACAAACACCCACTCACCCATACAACCTTCGCAGTCAACCACGTAGCTCATAGCTGACTACACCTATAAGGTTTGTCTCTTTTATCAATACACTTTTAACTGTAGCTCATACTTGACTTCACCTAAAGGGTTTGTCTCTTTTATCCATACTCTTGTAACTCTACACTTTTATTAGTCGTTGTTGTACATTTCAGTACATATATTGTATAGGTTTATGTTGTATATGTCATGTTTTATAGTGTATTGTATCTATATTACAGTCGCTGATGATGTGTAAGGATACACGAAACGTCCTACGAAAAATGAAAATAAATAATTAATAAAATATAGTTACGACATGGATCTTGGACATATTATCTACACCCTGAATCATATTGTAAAACAATGTGTAAGAAAACTCGAAAAGATCAACAGAAAAATAGTGAACAATGGCTACGCCTTGGTCTTTAATGATTTTTGTATATATATATATATATATATATATATATATATATATATATATAAGTGGTAGGTGGGGGCGCTCACCATCCACTCACTCGATGTATTGCTGCTCTCCTGTGACTGCCCTTTCCTCTCTTCCATCCTTCTTTCCTTCTATCCTCTTCTGTCTTTCTATCCTTAATTCTTTCCTTGTCCTTCTGCCTAGGTGTGACTTTTACACTTCCTCTTCTGTCTTTCTTTCCTTCATTCTTTCCTTTTCTTTCTGCCTGTGGGTGACTCTGCACTGAGTGACATGCCATGTGGTTTCCTGTACACCAGGAAATTATTTACTACGCTGGGTGTTAATGTCATAAAAGACTTTGTAGTTACTTGTAGAGAAGTTATATATATTAGACTTGTGGACGAGCGGTTGTTATACTTGAGTAGCTTTGTAAGTAGATAATCTTCTTTCCCATTTGCCGTGCAATGACAGGAGAGGTAAAGAATAGTATGGGACTATATTTATTTGTCTTGGAAATATTAACAAGTCTCTCACTCACGAGTGAGTATGAGTAGAGTCCGTGTCTCCCTGTCTCGCTCTCTCTGTCTCTCTCTCAAGTTGCTAAGCCCTTCTTCCTGCGACCTGTCTGTTCTATGGCTAGCTTCCTTCTCCGCTCTCTTTCCTAAATTCTGGTGAAACAGAAGTCGTATCACGTGTGTTCCCTGTGATTGGAAAGTTCTAGAAGCCTGTGTGTGAGTATGTGTGTATGTGTGTGTATGGTCACTAGGCGCTGTCGTGTGCCTATAAAGCATTCCTTGAGTTAAGAGTGTGTAAGCATGTTTAGCATTGCTCGATTCTTGCAGACACAGTACCTTCTCATCATCCGACCTCTTGCTTCTATCTGTCTCTCTATCTATCTATTTATCTATCTGTCTATTATGATTTGTAATTATAATATGGACTCATAACATATGCTCGGTCCACGCAGCTGAAGGACCTCCGACAGCAATTATCATTGACACATGCTAATCTATTAGTACATAATATTGATTATAATATTGTATACATATAGTATTTATAGTAAATAGTGATTATTCAGTAATATTACATTTTAAACAAGTTGTATACATTTTGTGAGATGTGTATGTATAACAGACATACGCATATAATTGTGCAATGGTAATACTGCTAGGTTATACATTACATATTGAGTTATCACTTTAGTAATGTCTAATATTTCACCTAACTTGTATGATGATACTGATAATACAGAATTGTGCTATAGTTGTATGACTTATAATATTGTACTAACATTGTGGTAATACATAATTGTAACATTTTATGAATTGTTACAAAATATTGTGGTAATGCATGATTGTGTTGGCCTTATAATTGTAGTTACATTTTGTTAATACAACTGTTACATAAGTGTCTTGGCCTTATAATTGTAGTTAAAGTTACATAAAAGTTATATCTTGTTAATGCAACTGTTAAATTAATGGTACATATTGTTTGTAGTTACATAATTGTAGCAAGTGTAACATAATGCAATCGTTTGTCGTTACATAATTGTTACATATCGTTTGTAGTTACATAATTGTAATAAGTGTAACATAATGCAATCGTTTGTCGTTACATAATTGTTACATATCGTTTGTAGTTACATAATTGTAGCAAGTGTAACATAATGCAATCGTTTGTCGTTACATAATTGTTACATATCGTTTGTAGTTACATAATTGTAGCAAGTGTAACATAATGCAATCGTCTGTCGTTACATAATTATAATATGGAGTTACATAATTGTTACATATCGTTTGTAGTTTATGTGGTATTTTGGCATATGTAGTAACACTTACACTTATTTTCATTTGTTTGTTATGTGATCTTACTCTATTTCTCTCTTTTTTCTTTCTTACTTTTTCTTTCTTTCTTTTTTGTATGTATTGATTTTCTATAGTTTGTTTTTCTTCGTTTGTCTACGTTTTTTCGGTGTTGCTCGAGGTTGCATAATTGCTGGCTAATTTCCTTGGGACACTTTTTTAAAGTTTAGTTTATATTGCACAGGTATTACTGAAAACGATATTATATAGTCCCATATTTTGTTGTTTTATATAAAAAAATATATATATACACTATATACAGTATTAACTATATGCACTGACTTGTTCTTCACTTGTACATATCGTGGCCAATATATGTGTCAGCACTGTGTGGAAATCATTGTCTTCACGATTGTGTTGAAGATGTTCACTCTTGCTAACGTCATTTGTGTTGGCCATTTTTTTTCTCTAGTTTACCTTGCAACTTAATTTATATGTTTCCACTAGGTAGCTTTAATTAAAAAATGTTTAATACAGTTCTTTTAATCGCTCACTGAGTAACTGTGATGGTATATTTTCTTTATCACTTTGTAGATATAATAATGTATAGCTGTATGTATGAAACACGTATTTTATGTAGGTATAAATGGTAACACTCGTTGGTAGTAAATAAGTGTTATAATAAATGAATGAATATATATAGTGTAGAATATTAATTGTTGGTGATTATTTAGTGTTTGAGTTATGCAGACAACTGAAGTAAGTATGTGTATTTAAGCTGTAACTATACAGCACGTTTTATATGTTTGTGCAGAAGCTTACTGTCTATCACTGTGTATTGTATAAATGAAGTAACTATGTAACTCACTAATTTTTACCGTGGTGGGAATGGTGTGAGTGGTGGTGCAGGTGGTGTGTTGACCGACGTGGCGTCTTTTCAGCAAGCACGCATGACGACGTCGACTTCCCACACTGGTAGCTGTGGTGAGTGAATGAGTAGCGATGAGTAACTTGAGTGAAGACGAGTAAGATGAGTTGTGAATACGGACTTGGTATTTGCTTCGTCGTCTTGACATCTTCACTCCTGCAGCGGTGGAGGTTGGGTGGATGTAGCAGAGAGAGGAGGGTGAGGTCTGGTGGTTATGAGGTATGAGTCGTGTCTCACTCTTCGTTTGTTTGTTTTGTTTTTCTTTGTCGATGTTTTCTCGGTCCTTTTCTCTTGTGATTTACTCGTTGTAGGATGAAGACTGCTGCTACTTGTAGGTGCGTGTAGAAGATTATACAGACGACTCATAGAGTTGTTACTTGTAGTTGATTGTAGATGGTTGTAGTTCGCTGGTTCGTCGTAGAAGTTGCAAGATTGTTTGTATCAATATATTGTTAAACTACTTGCAAGGCGTCCTGTGATCTCTTCACCTCTACATCAGCGTGATGATCGGGGAGACGGAGGGGCTGGTTGGAGAGAATACTGTCAGGAGCTGGTTGAGTTCTTGGTTGTGAGAGGTATTCTTGTTTTCAATCTTGATATTTTGTAGGAATTCACTGTTGATTCATAGACGAGGTTCGTATACGTTCACTGCTACCAATTATCATAAAAAACTTTGTAGTTACTTGTAGAGAAGTTATATATATTAGACTTGTGGACGAGCGGTTGTTATACTTGAGTAGCTTTATAAGTAGATAATCTTCTTTCCCATTTGCCGTGCAATGACAGGAGAGGTAAAGAATAGTATGGGACTATATTTATTTGTCTTGGATATATTAACAAGTCTCTCACTCACGAGTGAGTATGAGTAGAGTCCCTGTCTCCCTGTCTCGCTCTCTCTGTCTCTCTCTCAAGTTGCTAAGCCCTTCTTCCTGCGACCTGTCTGTTCTATGGCTAGCTTCCTTCTCCGCTCTCTTTCCTAAATTCTGGTGAAACAGAAGTCGTATCACGTGTGTTCCCTGTGATTGGAAAGTTCTAGAAGCCTGTGTGTGAGTATGTGTGTATGTGTGTGTATGGTCACTAGGCGCTGTTGTGTGCCTATAAAGCATTCCTTGAGTTAAGAGTGTGTAAGCATGTTTAGCATTGCTCGATTCTTGCAGATACAGTACCTTCTCATCATCCGACCTCTTGCTTCTATCTGTCTCTCTATCTATCTATTTATCTATCTATCTATTATGATTTGTAATTATAATATGGACTCATAACAGTAACCATATAACCAAATTTTGGCACCTAGTGGTTTAGTGGGTAATTATTGCGCTCCAGTCGGATTGAGCCGGTGAAGGTTTATATCCAAGGGTTGGTTGGGGTTGATTGCTCATGTGATGCCACTCAGGGATGAGTGAGGCTGATCACTCTCATCTTAAATGTCGAGACCAACTGCCTAACCCCGGGCTCCTACGCTCCTCTAAGGGCAATGTAGGATTAGATGATATATATATATATATATATATATATATATATATATATATATATATATATATATATACAGTATATATATATATATATATATATATATATATATATATATATATATATATATATATACATATACATATATATATATATATATATATATATATATATATATATATATATATATATATATATATATTAGTCTATTTTCTCACATGTGTTTCCAGAATAAATCGATGTACACCGAAAGATTTAAATACCGACAGCAGGCTAGCTACTTCAAGCAAATGGGGTGTATACTAATGACGAAACCGAGATGGCAAGGGCTTTTTTTTTTTTTTCTTTTTTTTTTTAACTCTATATTTTGTATGACAGTTCATGTTCCGTATCATCTTCCTTCGTACATGTAAATGAAGATAGTATTATCAGCGAGATCACTGAGAGATATGCATTATTTGTGATCAACGTGCAAAGGATCAACAAAATACCAGGGCCAAATAGTCTCCATGAGTTTTTAAAGGAAATGTAGAATGAAATAAAATTTTCAACATGCCACTTAGGAGGCGTGCGTACCACGTGATTCAAAAAAGTTAGTCACTGCCCAGATAATACCGTCCACGTACCTTACCTTCAAAATAGTGACCTTTAGAAGCTTATGCTATATTTTATGAATGACAGAATATTTTGTGGATGGAAAACTGGTTTGCACAGTGTAAACAAAAAATTATGTTTAAATGTAAAGAATCAGGCTGGATAAATGTTAGAAGTGGAGATCACGGGGCTCAGTTTTGTCGTGTTTTTTTTTATATCGATGATGCTGACAGACGTTTGTAAAATAACAACTCTGTTGCCGATACAAAAAGTTTTAGCAGATCAGATTCACCTAAACACAGGATGGTAATTCAAAGAGTTCTTGCTAAACTGTTCTGTTCGGCTCAAACTTTGTAAATGGGTTTTATTACCAGATATCCATAGTCCTAATTATTGGAAATAAAAATGGAAATGGTAGCTACACTATGGAAAATACTCAAATCCAGTTTCTTAATCAAGAAAAAATTTAAGACAAGTATAAATTTTTTTCTAAAACCAAGTCGGCAGTGCACAGAAGCGAAAAGAAAGCATTTTAACTCGTATCAGATAATATCATCCTTACCTTGCACAGTATATTCTTTAGTTCGCCCACACGTGAAGTACTGTTTCCAGTTTTAGCAACCATAAGCACAAAAAAAAAAAAGAAAAAAAAAAGAAAGAATTAGAGAGAGTACAGCAAGAATGACAAAACGGACACCCAGATTAAGGAAGTAATCATACGAGCAAGGTGTAGATATAGTTATTAGCCTATTAAAGTGCAGACTACAAAGGTATCTCCTTCAGCCATATATAATAGTTAAGGGCATGGTAATATGGCAGTCGATACTTATTTCACAAAGAACAGTCAATTTACACTAGAAGTAATGGTCCTGAAATTAACCGTAAGCTGTTTCAGCTGAATGAAGTAAAACGCTTGTTCTTCAACATGGTTCCTTTTTTGGAGCAAATTCCCAAGGAATGTGGTAGACTGTGACACAGCAATGCCATTTCAAAGTCATCTGGATAAGTATCTAGCTTAGATTCCCTTGTTAAACACATTGATAGCTGCATAATACAAAAACTGTTTTGGTCTCGTCCAGATCACCGAGAAAACAACAAAAGAACAATTATTTTATCAGATCAATATTACTTTTCCCAAATGGATTAAAATAATGTAAAATGGAGCCTTTCCAATCAAAATTTCCCATTAAAATTTCTTGCCAATTTTTTCAGTGATGCATAGTGGTCTATTTCACTTTTTCATGCTGATTTTGGCCCAAGGATTCGGTGGGTGGTGGGGAGCCTTCTTGCTTATCTATCTTTATATTCAAATCACGGTAGCCTACAGTAATAGCCTTCTCTGTAACAAACAGCTTCGAAATTGCCATTAGGATTGTTGTTGTTTACTATCCATTGTAATCCTTTGCATTAACACAATCACCACTAGGCTGGATGGCTCCACGGACAATGCAGGTGGCTGGCAACGAAAGCATCAAACAAATATTCCCCAGCCCTCAACACGGAACCTTTGCATAATACATCAAGTCTCTGTTTTAGCTCAAGTTGCAGATTTGTGGTCATTATTGCATTTGTGTTAAAATTTTCAGTTGATCATTAACCTGAATTCGTGTCTGAATAAACCTAATCATTGTTAGTTGGCGCGATCTCCATATCAGATTTCTCTTTGGGAGCAGCCCTCGGTAACGACCCGTGTATTATTATTACTGGGCCCGTTTAAACATTTAAACTTTTTGTAGTCGCTTAATTGTACTTCTAAAACGATCAAATAAAGAGCAGTAATTATGAGAGAAATATAATATGGTATGTAGATACATGTATGCATCTACGAGATATATATATATATATATATATATATATATATATATATATATATATATATATGTATGAATGGTTACTCGTTCTTAGTACGTATATACATATGCCACCTACCCACATCTATGTATAACTGGTAGAAATAATTATAATATAATCAGTATAACATGTAGGGCTGGCATTTAAAAGTAGATACAAGATATGTATGATTGTTGCATGTAAATATTATGAAATATTAATATTAATACTAATATATTATTTTAAAATGGAGTCATGAGTGTAATAAAATATTCTCAACTTACAAAGAATAGTGGCTAACAGGTGGATGTAAGTCATGGTTTCTTCCTTTGTTTCCACATAAGAGCGGTCTTCATTCTTCCTTCTCTCATTCTCAGTAGGTCAACGCTGATATTTGTTTTGCTGAAGACTAGATTCCTGTGGTGGGACGGGGCGTGGTGGGTCACAGCGGGGGATGTGGGTGATGGCAGTGTCTGGGGTCAGTCCTTTTCTGCCTTTTCACAACAGGTTAGGCAAGAGTAGTCTGGCGAGGTGAGACAGGGTACAGGAGGGGTGTGCGGTATGTAGAGTGAGGCACGGTGAGGCAGCTAAGCATGGTGTGCGTAGAGGAGGAAGATGCAACTTCCAAAGAACGAGATTAAATCAACACAATACCCCTATCAGCAGTAATGTTGTGTAGGAAAGAAAATCATCCACCGAGAATGAGAGAATATTAGTTATCATTTGTACACTGGTAACTCAGCCGTCCACCCACTCTGTTGTCCACTTTAGTCGCGGCGCACGACTCTGAGGTTGTCATTGTCGTAACCTGGCAACTTATCATTCAAAAGTGCGTCCGATTTCGCATTATATTATACACGAGTCATATTATTATGCACGAATATATTATACACGAATATTATTATACACGAACATATTATACACGAATCACATGCGTCTCATATTATACACGAAATCGACGCAATTTTAAATGGTAGGTTGCCAAGGTACGATAATAACAACGTCAGAGACGCGCGCCGCGACTATAGTTGTATTAATACAGATGGCAGACCTTCACCTCTGTTGTACTCTCCTTCGCCTCTCTACAACTCCACCTCTTCTTAAGTTAGAGTGGGGTATTGTGAAAAGTCACTGAGCATGAGGTCCTTTATTGTGTAGGATCAGATCAGTAATCGCTGTAGAGATTATCATGTTGAGATGACACAGGGTGAAATGACGTCCCGTGCATAAGGTACAGGGGCGCACGAACCATAACGTTTGCACTGTCCAGCTTTAAGCATGAGGAGTAAATGGCCTTAGCTATTTAAGTGCAAAGCCACTCACAGAGCCCCACGCACCTTCGTAGGAGTCATAACATCGGGGCACAGGAAGATCGATTTTGATCTTTTATCTTCTTTCGTCATCATTCACAACTCCAGAACGAAAAAAGGTCACAAGAGAATGATAAGCACCAAAAAGATTCTTAACAACCGGGCACATTTATTTTCATACCGAGAGCAGTATACGAGCTACAGTACTCGAGTTACAGCATAAAATGTTCTCTAGAAGTCAGACCCCTTCTAAGATAATATAAAACTACGGATTCTTGTTAATTCAATCTGCGTATGCATTTTACGTATGCTGTATCAGTAAACAAGGTAACAATTATCATACACTTAAAAGTTTTATAGTATAGCTAATACAGTATATATTTGGTATCCAGCTTCCATAAAAATACCATAAACAAGAAAATACAATCTTTATTTAAAAAGATTGCTTTGACGTAGGGATGTATAGAGTGTAAAAACAAAAAACGAAAAATTACAAAAACCAGAGAGCATTTGGGATGAGAGAAGATTCAGAATTTTATGCCCATTACCACAATCCACAATGATCTCACAAAATGTTGGTAGCTGGTGGAACTCTGAATGTGGAACTCTGAATCTCCTCCCATCCCAAATGCTCTTTTATGTCTGTGCCTTTTTTTTTTTTTTTTTTAATCTCGATTCTGTACTTTTTCCATCCCGGTATCTTAACAATCACTGAAGAGTATATATTTCTAATCATATAATAAGGCAGTAAATTAATCTCTGAACATCATTCACATATCACCTTAACAGCTGCATTTAAACGATCATTACAGTCATCCATCGACTTTAACTGCATCATCCACAACTCTCCTATCTTCAGTTGTGTCCAGACTTTGATAAGCTTTCTCTACTCTCCATTAAGATAATATTGCATTTCTTTCCAGGTTTCTGCGTGATATCCTGTAGGCTTCGTATAACTGGTGAGTACTGATGTTATTCTTATTAATAACCCTGAAAACAAAGTGATTTATTTTTTCTTCTCCCAATCAACAGTTTTACTCTCAGACGTATGAAGAGTCATGTGGCTAAGGAAGTGACCAGGGATTCAGCAGACTGGGTAATTTTGTACGGAATAGTGTATGAAAAGGGTCTGGAACCCCACTTTTTTTTTCTTTTTAACAGTTGTTGGACGCTACGTGGTAGGTGAGGACGCTCACCATCCACTCACTCGATTTAGTGTTGCTTTGGGTGTCTGTCCTTTCCTCTCTTCTTTCCTTCCTCTTCTGTCTTTCTTTCCTTCATTCTTTTCTCGTCCATCTGTCTACGGGTGAGTTTACACTCCCTCTTCTGTCTTTCTTTCCTTCATTCTTTCCTTTTCCTTCTGCCTATGGGTTGTTGTACACTGAGTGACAAGCCAAATGGTTTCCTGTACACCAGGAAACCCTTTATTACGCTGGGTGGTGACCATATAACCAAATTATGGCGCCTGGTGGTTTAGTGGGTAATTGAGGCGCTCCAGTCGGATGAAGCCTGTGTAGGTTTATATCCAAGGGGTGATTGGGGTTTATTGCTCACGTAATGCCACTCAGGAATGAGTGAGGCTGGTCATTCTCATCTTAAATGTCAAGACGAAATTGCCTAGCCCCAGGCTCCAACGCTTCTCATAAGGCGGCATAGGATTGGATGATGGATGGATGGATGGATGTTGGCTTCACTCTGTCTGAAAGTTTACGAAGCTACATGTGGACTGTTGTACCTACAGGTTAGAAACAAGATTGTGAGGACTTGAATGATGAGTAAATGCTTGTGTGGCATGTTGTTGGTAAGATCTCCCACTATCGTATACTTTCCTTTGCCTGGCTTTCTGTAATCTACCTCACCCCATCTGAAGGTGGAAATAGAGGCACTCTGATGATGATGATGATGATGATGATGATGATGATGAACCCTTTAAATGCTCGAGCTTCTGTCAAGTGAAAAGAAAAAAATCTTTAATCAACTGAACCCTTACATACCGTACGTAAACCTAAAGAGCTGCAAGTAGCTCCTTCACATATCTATACCGCACCTGTTTTGATTCATGTGTGGTGCGCTGCACGACCTGACCTTTCCTAGGCGGACGAGTGATAGCTAGAATTAACCCTCCCCCATTTTGGCAAGGTACTCGTATGATCAGGGAAAGAGTGCCTGTAGGGAGAGTGGTGCATGTGAAATATAATACATTGCAAGGGTTGTGTTTGCCACTCTGTACAATTTAATGCCATCGGAAGAACTGACAGTGTGCGAACAAAATGCATACAAATGAAAGGACGCACTACCAGCATCCATTTTAAATATTCTCCACTGCTTGGGTTTCGAACCTCAGACGTAGGGCACACATACTGTACCTGGCGAGTCAATCACTGTAGCACCAGGCCACAGCGGTTCAGTGCTAATGTATTAGGCAATAATTCACTCAAGCACTGACTAACGTTTTTTTTTTTTTTTTAATGCAAGAAACAAGGAACCAAAGGCCAAGAGCCCGTAAACCGTTCCTTCCATGAAAAAAACACAATACAAAAGAGATCCAAATTCAAGATCCGTTCACTTCGAGATGCCTGGACACACTGCGTTTGAAAGACTGGAGATCATAGCTTGAAGGAAATATAGACAGAGGGAGACAGTTCCAGAGTTGACCTGTTGCATAAATGAAGGACTGGGAGTAACGGTTAACTCTTGCATTAGAGAGTTGGACAGAAAAGGGACGAGAGTTTGGTGCTAGACGGGTGCTACGCGCCCGTCATAGAGGTGGAGGAATGCAAGCAGACAGTTCAGAGGAGCAGTGACCATTGAAGTAGCGATAGAAAAGATATAAAGATGCAACAGTGCGGCGAAGAGACAGAGGTTGAAGGAAGCCAGTAAGTGGAGGAGAACTGATGAGACGAAAAGCCTTTGACTCCACCTTACTTAGAAGAGCTGTATGTGGGGAGCCCCCCCACACATGAGAGTTGTACTCCACACAGGGGCGAATAAAACTCGTGTATAAAGTCAACAACTGAGCAGGGTAAAGAAGGTACGGAGTCGGCTTAGCACACCTAATCTCTTAGAAGCAGATTTTAGAAGAGACGCAATATGATCTTTCCAAGATATGTCCCGAGTGAATGAAACCCCAAGCATGGTCAAGAATGATGCAGGACTGAGCTGGGTATTATTAAATATTAGTGGGTACTCCTGTGGAAGATTATGGCGGGTTGACAGATGTAAAAACTGAGTTTTCGATGCATTAAAAACAACAAGATTATTTTTACCCCAGTCAGAGATACAAGCCAAGTCAGACATTAGGTGTGCCATAGCCTCATCCCTTGTTTGTTGAAGTAACTGCTGAGATGGACGTTGCAAAAACCGAAAGGAAAGGTGAAAGGAGGAATCATCAGCGTACGAGTGAGTAGGGTTAGATGTACAGCTTAGGTCATTGATGAATAAAAGGAAGAGAGTTGGTGATAGGCCAGAGCCCTGAGGAACACCACTGTTGATAGATCTAGGAGAAGAACGATGGCCGTCTACAACAGCGGCTATAGAACGACCAGAAAGGATGCTAGAGATGAGGGCACAGATAGAAGGATAGAAACCGTGAGAGGGCAGTTTGGAAATTAAACATTTACGCCTGACTTGATCGAAAGCTTTGATATGTCAAGTGCAATAGCAAAGCTTTCGCCAGAGTCCCGAAAGGAGGATGGCCAGGAGTCTGAGAGATGGGTGAGAAGATTGCCAGTGGAACGTCCCTGACGGAACCCATACTGATGATCAGAAAGGAGGTTGTGATAGGAACGATGCTTTAAAATTTTTCTATTAAGAATTGTCTCGAAAACTTTTGAAACACAGGATGTTAAAGCAATTGGACGATAGTTTGAGGCTTGGGAATGGTCGCCCTTCTTTGGGACTGGCTGAATGCGAGCAAACTTCCAGCAAGAGGGAAAGGTACAAGTTGAAAGACAAAGGCAAAAGAATTTACTTAGGCAGGGTGTAAGCAATGAAGCACAATTCTTGAGGACAACAGAAGGGACTCCTTCAGGTCCATATACCTTGTTAGTATTAAGACCAGCGATGGCAAAAAATACATCAGTTGAAGAAATTTTAATGTCAGCCATAAGGAAGTCAGAGGGGAAAAGTGATGGAGGAACAGCACCGGACTAATCTAAGGTGAAATTGGAGGAGGAAATCTGAGCAAAGAGATCTGCTTTATCAGAAGAAGAAATGGCTACAGAGCCATCAGAGTAAAAAAGAGGTGGGAAGGTTGATGAGGTAAAGTTGTTAGAAAGGTTTTTGGCAAGGTGCCAGAAAGAATATCAAAGAAGTACTGTCTGAGGGCCTCTCAATCCGCAGCTCCAAAGTCCCACAGTCAATGTTTCTTTGGGGGGTCCACAGTCCGTACCGGAGCGATAGGACAGGATAAGGTAATAAGGTTATAATCGGAGGAGCCCAACGGAGAGGAAAGATTAACAGTGTAAGCAGAAGGATTAGTTGTAAGGAAGAGGTCAAGTAAGTTGGAACTCTCTTCAAGGCAGTCAGGGATACTGGTAGGGTGCTGTACAAGCTGCTCTATAGGTCATTAAGGATAGAAAAGATGTAGGCTTGTTCACCATGTGGATCAGTGAAAGGAGAGAAGAGCCAAAGGTGGTGGTGAACTTTGAAATCTCCCAGAATGAAGATTTCAGAGAAATGAGAAACGGATAGGATGTGTTCCGTCGTAGAAGTAAGATAGTCTGAACTACTGTTTCCAACAACGAGTCGGCTCTCCTTAAAAAAATACGAGCAGCCACTGACTCTTAAATCTCCAAGAAGTGTCAGTTTCTTAGGACCCAAATTCTCTAAGAATAATGCATATGTAATAACCTGCGACGATTCCCCACCAGATTGACCTAAATTTTCTGATACAGCGGATAACAGAAGAGATATCAGAAATCACTATGAAATATGAATCATTTCATTTTTACAAACATGCCACACCTACCTTTGGCGTGAAAATACATATTTTGATAATTAAGTGCGATTTTATCATGTGTCATAGCAGAAAGATGGTAGAGCTGGTGACTGACAGCCATTCTGGATGCCATCTTGAAATTTCAAGTTAGCGCATGGAGGACTTATGGCAAATTTTGGTGTCATTTACGACGTTAAAACAGTTTCTGAATATATATATATATATATATATATATATATATATATAGAGAGAGAGAGAGAGAGAGAGAGAGAGAGAGAGAGAGAGAGAGAGAGAGAGAGAGAGAGAAATTTTGATGTCATTTACGACGTTAAAACAGTTTCTGGATATATATATATATATATATATATATATATATATATATATATATATATATATATATAGATATATAGATAAATAGATAGATATAGATATACATAGACAGATTAATAGATAGATATAGATATAGATAGATAGATAGATAGATAGATATGTATGTGTGTGTGTGTGTGTGTGTGTGTGTGTGTGTGTGTGTGTGTGTGTGTGTGTGTGTGTGTGTGTGTGTGTGTGTGTGTGTGAATATATTTGTCACTAATTTGTTCCTCTTTGAGCATAATTTGAGTTAGTGCTCCTGAAGTAAGTGTAAGTTTGTTTCCAGAGTCCTGCTTTACCTTTTCTTCGTTATGCAAAAAATTATTTCATCCATTGTATGCAAAATGAAACTTCCAGTGCCAGCTCCTCCCTCTCCTTTTTGCTAAACCCCCCTCCAACGGTTTGATATTTTTTCTCTTTCCTTATTGTTTTCCACTGGTATGGCTATGTTGCTGCTGCTCCTCAGATAAAATTTAATACTTTTCTCTACCCTTGGCTTCTAACTCTCCTCTGAACAATTCTGGTGCGTTTCTCCATTTCTTCCTCCCCTCTGACTTCTTCTGCCTGAAATTAAAATTTCTAAAACCTGTCATTCTGCCCTCCCTGGTCTTGATACACATAAGGCATATGGTCCGGGTGGGGTCTTTCCCGTTGTTCTAAAAGAGTGGTGCTTAATGATTCACTGTCCAGGTAAACTCATTTGCCTTTTTTGGCTACTTCCACATATCCTTCGTGCTGGAAGTCTGCTCATTTTCAGCTTATCACCACAAATAGAGACCGTTCTCACAGTTCAGCTCCGATAATCTTATGTAGTTTCAGATCTTTGAGTAAAGGCTGTCATCAGTAGGATGATTTACACCTCTAATAATCAACT
>NC_137028.1:24629024-24691524 GCF_032717465.1 Coenobita brevimanus | reverse complement strand
TGTAAACTTTAAACATTTCTGGCGAGGTAGTTCAACAATAATAGATGAATAATTGAGCTAAAATATTTATTTCCTCACGTTTTCTCTCTGGATGTACAGTACAATACATATAGCGAGGGGCCGTAGCATTTATCACACGTGCAATGTTCATTCCTGTGCTCCAGACTGACCATGTCAACGAACTGCGACGGTATACCCTTGGCTATGGATCGAATGATATAACCCAGAAATGGGACGATTACCCTTACTGATTTCACTCCCAAAACATAGAAAAATCGTTCACGTAAAATTATGAGCGTAATATCTGATAATTAATACTTAGAATTCACACATGAAAACATAGTAAAGGAAATCTTTTTAATTCGATTTCATAGTGGAGCATGTCAGTTGAAGCTCTCGATACATTCCCTTGGAAAGCTGGAATTCCAAGGGGTTTCTTTGTCTCATGGGTAAATATACAGATGAAAACAAAATTTATTGAATGTATCTGCCACCTTTCTCTTCTCTATCTCACATAGTAGAAAAGTTATTAGCCTCTGAAAACCATCGTAGTTGGGTCGTGTCGAGTTGGGCCTCTCATTTTTCAGCTAAACGTAAACATTGCTTTACTCACTGCACTCGCTTGCTCGTAAAAAATATCAGTAAGAGGTGTCTTTACGAGAACTGAGACAAACTGACCCAGTTAACATAGGCACAACATAAAATGCTAGGAGGCTTTTTCGCTGTCTTGGGGGGCTAGTTAGTCTTCTGCATCCTAAAATATTAGGGTAATGTCAGGGTGCCCAACCCCCTACTCTGGCTGTCAAGAAAATGTATGACACAAATTACTCTACATCTCCTAATCCAGAAAGTTTATTGCAGTGAGCTGAGCTCTGCCTAAGGCACCTGAATGATGAGTGAGCAATCATTCGGTATCTCATATTAATGTATGATGATGAGTATTTCTTACATCCTCTTCTGGTCACAGAATTCCGAACAAGACGGATCACATTGCACAATTTAATGCCGAAGAATAGCTTTACCTATGGTGCAGAGGATCTGGGTTAAAGGAATCGCTTTACATTTCCTGATGCTTTACCTAGGTAAGCCTCGGAAGTACAGTTCTGTTTCAGGCAAACCTGAACATTTGTCCATCCAAATTCATTTCGATGGACAAGGAGCTGGTTCACACTTCAACTACCATAGTATCACAGTAATAACACACTGCGCCGCATGGGCTCGAATGTGATCCAGTGATCTTATTGATTATAATTACTTCTTTTGCCTTCTTCAGGAGGTACAGGGACATATCTGGTGCCGGCATCGTCTATCTCCAGGCAACCAACTTAGGCTTCCCTTGCAGCAAAGAGTGTTGATTAGCCGTTAGTACCAGATGATATGCTCCTTCCTTCAATATCTTTGGTAAGAAAATGGGAGGAGCTTGTAGGAGACACGACTTCAACAGAACCTGCCTTCCCAGCTGGAGGCAGCGAGGTATGTGTGACTGTTGGTGGCAGTGGTTGAGTGCTGGATAACATTAGCCGACAGCTGGAAGCTCTGTCTTTCTAATGATCACTTGTTCCATTGTCAGTGTTTTAGTGTATCCACCACATCCGAATATCCATGCATTGTACCATTACCAGCTGCCCGTCACAGGCGTCTAGCTGGATATGCCACTGAAGAATTTCTTGCTCAGATAGGTGTCCCGCTTTCCTCTCCTTTTCTTTCTCGGTTTTGTTCTTAACTGTTTCTAATTTCCTCTATTTTCTCCTTTAATTCTGTAATTCCTTATCCGTGTATCCCACTTCAACGTATAAGGGTCCAAGGCTTGGCTAAGCTAGGAAATGAGTGCCAGTGATTCACACCATTGTTTGTCGCACATCACTCACTCTTGTAGTTGACACATATCACTGAACAACGCGACACAATGCCACGGGTGAACCGTAGGCTAACAAGTGCAAGATTTATTATATGGAACCATTCTATCATTTATTCTTTACGACAGATTACCAAACGAAACATCGTCATGTCTTCCCCCAGCCTAATTAATTGATATGCAACAGATCCATCATTCTTCTGGAATGTCCTGACGGGTAAAACTGGAGTTTACAGATACCCAGAGACAAAAGAACAGAACTCACAGTGGCAGATACCAACGTCACTGAGACCCCTAAAAGATCGGAAGCAAAAATCATGCAGCTTTCATTTTATTTTTTTTTATAGACAGAGGTTTGCACATAGAACTTCTCCGCAAATATATTACATTACTGCAGCTTTCAAACTGCAGTTTTATGCCTGGAGATTTTGAAACGCTTACATGAAACGGTGAGGAGTAAACGACACGAGAAATGCAATGGTCGATGGTTGTTTCATCATGGCAGTGCGTCTTGTCATGCATTTCTTGTTTCTCAGCAATTTTTGGCCCAGGAAAAAGATATTCATTTGTCCCTCATAAGCCTTTTTCATCTAACTTAGTACAGTGCGACTTCTGGTTGTTCCTTCAGGCTGATATACGTAAGCAAAGATCATCATAATGGAGACTGAAGACAGTCTGAAACAACAAGCGTCATGAAGGGCATCAAGAAAGAAGGCTTCAAGAGACGTTTCCATCAGTGGCAGGAACGTCGTGGTATTTTTTTTTTTTAAAGTAAGAGAGCAGAGGAAGGAAAAACAAATGAATAAAAAAAATAATCCATACACCAGATTACTGGTGTCCTCTGTTCATAAAATATCTGTAACAGTTTTTTTTTTTTTTTTTTTTATGCGAGGAAGAAGGAACCAAAGGCCATGAGCCCGCAGTAACAGTTCCCTCCAAGAGAAAAACAAAATACAATATAGAGCCAAATTCAAGATCCAATCATTTTGAGATGCCTGGACACACTGCGTTTGAAAGACTGGAGATCATAGGCAGCAGGAAATACAGACAGAGGGAGACAGTTCCAGAGCTGACCTGTTGCATAAATGAAAGACTGGGAGTAACGGTTAACTCTTGCAATAGAGAGTTGGACAGAAAAAGGATGAGAGTTTGCTGCCAGACGGGTGCTTCGCGCCCGTCGTAGAGGTGGAGGAATGCTAGCAGAGAGTTCAGAGGAGCAGTGACCATTAAAGTAGCGATAGAAAAGAGATAAAGATGCAACAGTGCGGCGAAGAGACAGAGGTTGAAGGGAGTCAGTAAGAGGAGGAGAGTTAATGAGACGAAAAGCCTTTGCCTCCACCCTATTGAGAAGAGCTGTATGTGGGGAGCCTCCCCACACAGAGAGTTGTACTCCACACAGGGGCGGATAAAACCCCTGTATAGAGTCAACAATTGTGCAGGGGTGAAGAAAGTGCGGAGTCGGCTTAGCACACCCAATCTCTTGGAAGCAGATTTTACAAGAGATGTAATATGATATTTCCAAGATAAGTCCCGAGTAAATGAAACCCCAAGCATGTTCAAGGATGATGCAGGATTAAGCTGAATATTATTAAACATTAGTGGGTATACCTGTGGAAGATTTTGTTGGGTTGATAGGTGTAAGAACTGAGTCTTAGATGCATTAAAGACAACCATATTATTTTTACCCCAGTCAGAGATACGAGCCAAATCAGACATTAGGTGTGCCACAGCCTCATCCCTTGCTTGTTGAAGTAACTGTTGAGATGGGCGTTGCGGGAACCGAATGGAAAGGTGAAGGGTGGAGTCGTCAGCGTATGAGTGGATAGGGTTAGATGTACAGCTTAGAAGATCATTGATGAATAAAAGGAAGAGAGTTGGTGATAGGACAGAGCCCTGAGGAACACCACTGTTGATAGATCTAGGAGAAGAACGATGGCCGTCTACAACAGCGGCTATAGAACGACCAGAAAGGAAGCTAGCGATGAAGGCACAGATAGAAGGATAGAAACCGTAGGAGGGCAGTTTGGAAATTAAAGATTTATGCCAGACTCGATCGAAAGCCTTGAGATGTCAAGTGCAATGGCAAAGCTTTCGCTAAAGTCCCGAAAGGAGGATGACCAGGAGTCTGAAAGGTAGGTGAGAAGATCGCCAGTGGAGCGTCCCTGACGGAACCCATACTGACGATCGGAAAGAAGGTTGTGATAGGAAAGATGCCTTAAAATTTTTCTATTAAGAATTGACTCGAAAACTTTTGAAATACAGGACGTTAAAGCAATTGGACGATAGTTGGAGGGTTGGGAGTGGTCACCCTTCTTTGGGACTGGCTGAATGAGAGCAAACTTCCAGCAAGAAGGAAAGGTACAAGTTGACAGACAAAGGCGAAAGAGTTTGCCTAGGCAGGGTGTAAGCACAGAAGCACAGTTCTTGAGAACAACAGGAGGGACCCCATCAGGCCCATATGCCTTGTTAGTACTGAGGCCAGTGATGGCAGAAAGTACATCAACTGAAGAAATTTTAATGTCAGCCATGAGGAAGTCAGAGGGGGGAAGTGATGGAGGAACAGCACCGGAATCGTCTAAGGTAGAATTGGAGGAGAAAGTCTGTGCGAAGAGATCTGCTTTATCAGTAGAAGAAATAGCTACGGAACTATCAGAGTAGAAAAGAGGAGGGAAGGATGATGAGGTAAAGTTGTTAGAAAGATTTTTGGCAAGATGCCAGAAGGAGCGGGAAGAATTCGAGTCGGAGAGTTGAGAGCATTTAGTACGGATGAAATTATTTTTAGTAGAGCGAAGAACAGACTTGAACAGCCGTGGGATGAAGTTTGGAGGGAAACAACTCTGAGGAAGCGAGTTCCAGAGAGATGCCGTTCGGGGAATGAAAGAATTCTGATAGGCAGAAGTTCTGCATTATGGCTGAGTGACATCCCAGTCATGAGTGCAACCAGATGCCCATGTAGCACGAGGGAAGGCATGGAAAGGTGGCACCATGGACGCAACTTCGTCTGAGCATTTGCCATAAAAATATATGTAAAACAATGCAAGAGAGGCAACATTCCTTCTTACTTGTAGGGGTGGTAGTTTATTTGTAATAGCAGGGTTGTTAATAATTCTAACAGCTTTGTTTTGAATTTTGTCTAGTTGTTTTAATGCAACCTCTCCATATCAATTCCACAAGGGTGAGCAATATTCAAGTTGAGAGAGCATATGACTCTTATAAACTACAGCTAACTTAAAATGCCGGGAATAGCGATTGAGGGCAACACAACACCCCCAGAAGGAGCCTACAGAAGGGTAGACAGAGCGCAACCTGACCCAAGGCGGCAGAGACATAAGTTCGTCCGGGCCGAGCGTCCCTATGACCCGGAACTCACCCGCCACCGCCATAGCAGGAAAAGGAGACTACCTTGCGGGTGAGCTGACCCTCGACAGGATCGGGGTGGAACTATTACTCTAGCTCCAAGCAACACCCCAGCAACGGCCAGTAGCTGTGCCCTTCTTGAGACGACCTACAGCCGCTCACCCCTCCTGTGGGAGACAGCCAGTAGCCGCTCCCGCCTTTGTCTTGAAATGGCCAGTAGCCGCTCTGAAGGTGCCCTTGAGACGGCCAGTAGCCGCTTGCCTCTCCTTTAGGAGACGGCCGGTAACTGCTCCCCCACACAGGCCACGGCCAGTAGCCGGGCCCTACAGCAGAAGGCAGCCAGCAGCTGCTCCGTCAGGTGCTGCCACACCCCCACGACATGATATCCTCCAGGAGGAGGGTCTCCATCCCGAGGACCTGTGGAGAGGCCCTGTGCTATCCCCACGGTCGTACTCCGCCCAGCCAGTTCCTGAGAGACCCTACCTGATGGACTCTGATGATGACAGACGCCGCAGCTCACTCCTGACGGCGTCCCCGACGGCAGGAGGCCGCAGTCACCGGCCCCCGCAGCCGGCCCCAGGATCTCCGGGCGAGGCCTCTCCCCACCCCGACGCCGACGACCCTCGTCCTCCATCAGGCACCTGAGTGCTCGTTTCAGGGAGCTGTTCGGCCCCAGCCCTGAGGGCCGCACTACAACCCCCAGCCCTGATAGTGCAGGGCCCTTCACCACCCCTAGCCCCACACGAGAGGTGATGCCCCTACGAGTGATTCCTTGGCCACTGGATACAGAGGCCACAGGCAGGACTCAGCCCTGAACAGGAGTCGGGCTGTGAGTCCTCCCGCCAACCCACCAACAGTAAGTGACAGTGAACAGTGCAGTGACACTGTGACAGTGACTAGAATATCGGGCAGGAGATCTCCAATAGATTATAAGTCCAAGGCCTAGTAATATGTGCTAATCAAGATCCAGGCAAACAGTGACACAGTGAGAGTGAGAAGAGATATTTAATAAGAGTGCAGTGATTGCAGTAAACATCGGACTCGGCCTCTATGGTGTAATTCCTCTGCACTACAAGACCAATGTAATACTTGCCCAGCCTAAGTACAGCTTCTATTTCCCTCCAAGTGACAGCGAGCTATTCCCCTTGCCTGAAATACTACGAACACTATTTATTGTGCCATTCACCTGCCGTCTTGAACTATTGACCAAACAGTATCCTGCACGATACTACGATACCAGTATATGACTTATAATTACCCAGGTTCCTGTTGTTGTGACATCTATCTGTACCACAAATAGAATTAATCAATACAAGTGTAAGGTTGTTGCCTTGAGTTTTTGTGTCCTGCCTCTCTCTTATTTGTCTAAGCTCCGGTCTAGAAAGAACCCAGCTGCCTACTAGGCATTCAAGGGACGGGAAGCTGACCCTTAAACACCTAGCATAACATAACCGCTTGTCAGTGAAGAAGTTACAGACTCTGCAATAATCCAAGTTTCTTTGAGGCAGTTTTAGCAAGTGATCTAACATCAGAGGTCCAGCTGAGGGGGTTGTTAAGTGAGATGCAGTGAATTTCAATACTTTTGGAGATGGGAATATTAGTAGCACTGAAGGTAATGTATGAATCTGCCAATATCTATCTATTATTAAATTGTATATATTTAGTTTTACCAGCATTAAATGAGACAAGGTTGTTTTGTCCTCATTCACTGATCGCAGATAGGTCTTGATTTATGGAGATGGCTGTACTGAGTTAATAGGTAGAGATATTAGACTTTGTAAATGGGTGTCTGAGTGTCAATGAACTATGTAGTGTTGAGTTATCTGCATATGAGTGGAAGGGTTTGTGGGTGACAGATAAGAGAACCAGAAATAGGGTTGGCGCCAGAACTGATCCCTGCGGCACGCCGGCGTTAATTGAGTGGAAATTGGAATATACATCATCTACTTTTACTCTTATTTTCCTGTCACTAAGATATGAGGACATCAAAGGAACAAAAGACGTTAGACAATAGCAAGGGGGCTTGGACAGCAGGGAACGGTGCCATACTCTGTCGAAAGCTTTAGAAATATCAAGGGCTACTGCATGAGTTTCTCCTTGTAGGTCAATTGATTGATGGATGGTATGAGTTAGGAGATTGAGTATGTCAATGGTGGATCTTTTGTGGCAAAAACCATATTGTCGCTCAATAATTAAGTTGTTGGATTCAAGACGTTTAACAGTGTGCTTATTAATTAAAGTTTCAAATACCTTACCAAGAGAAGATGTGACAGCTATTGGTTTGTAATCATAGGGTCAGAGGAACTTCCTTTCTTCGGAATTGGGTGGATATTGGCTTCTTTCCATGAATTTGGGAATGAAGTACGTATGCATAGTCTGAATAATTTAGCTAGAATAGAGGCAAGTTCGGGGGAACACTTTTTCGAAACAATTGGTGGAATTCCATCTGGGCCTGGAGCTTTGTTGGTAGGTAAATTCTCAAGGATGGATTTTACGTATCTTGTCTGTATTTTAAGTGCGGCAATTTCGGGAGAGTCAGGTTCTAGTACTGGGACATTCTGGCTGGTGTCGTCTATGGTAGAGTTTCTGGTAAATGTTTTGGCAAAAATATCTGCTTTCCCACGTGGGTCATTTGTAATGTTGCCATCTGAAGATTACAGTGGGGAAATGGAAGATGACTTGTTAAAGTTATTATTGAAAGAATTAACAGCTGACCAGAATATTCTATTGTCTTTAGGGTTGTTAAGTAGTTTTGATGCTTGCTTTTGAAGAAAGTTTGATTTAGCTAGATTTATTACAGCTTCTGCGTGATTTCTAGCATTTTTGAATTGAGAGAGTGATTCAGATGTTTTTAAAGTAAGAGTTATATGCTAATGACTTTTGGGCTGTTGCTCTGGCACAGCTGCCATCAAACAAATTTGGAGAGTTCAATCTTTTAGTGAACTGTTGACTTGGTATGTATAAATCCATCCCAGCTAGTATTAAGTCACAAATGTGGGACTGGGTAGAACTGGGATCACTAGAGAAGATAGACAGCCATGGAATGTCAGCAAGATAATTCCTTAATCCGTCCCAGTTTGCCCTATCAAAGTGCCATCGGGTCACCCTGACAGGTTCAGAACGGGGAGGTGTGGGGGGGTTAACTAATGAGGCTTTGATGAGAGTGTGGTCGGAGGATCCAAGTGGCGACAGTACCTCTATCCTGTATTGATCTGGATTATTTGTCAAGAAGAAATCCAACAGATGGGCATTATGGTCAGGATTATCTGGTACTCTGGTTGGTTGCTTTACCAGCCGGGTGAGATTAAACGATTCTGCAAAAAGCTTGCACTCTAGACCAGCGTCATCAGTCCTGGCAGAATGCAATAACCATGCAACATTATGTATGTTAAAATCACCCAAGATGGTAATTTCGGTGCCAAGGGCAAGGTTATGGTTACTCAGCTGTGTGGATATGGAATCAAATACACTGGGTTTCGAAGAAGCATTGGGGGAGCAATAGGCTACACAAATATGTTTGGTAATATTTTGACAATTTAGTTTATTCGATGAGTAATCAAAACTGGATGAATTGAAGTTCAAAATAGTGTCAACTGCATATTGGGATTTGATATAACAGCAGGTGCCGCCCTTGTAATGGAAGTTTGTAAGGAGATGGTAACTGGGAAAACAAAATGGGGATATACCAGTAGAGGGTAAGATTTGTGGTTCTGTGAGGAAAATGGCCAAAGGGGATATGGACTGAAGGAAAACATGAACTGAGTTTAAATTTGTGCTAAGGCCGCGGATGTAGTTGAAAAATAAGGCCGCACTTTCACTTTTCCGCTGACGAGCATTACCGGAAATATCAACAGTCGCTGCCGGCACAGTCGCTTGATGGCGAAGAGGAGTAATTTGTTTGGGATAACTAAGTAGTGTATGTCAAATATTCAGTAAAACTGTTTGTCATTCATAATTAGAAATTTTTAATCACACCTCATTTATGGATGGGATAATTAGGGAGTTCGGGGAGAGGATGACAGACAGAGTCTATCTTGAGACTAGAATGAGTGGCGCACGCTATTGCTTTCCCGTTGCAGATGCCACTGTAGTGGTTGGGAATGAGAAAGGAAGTTACAGCGATTGGTTGTTTATTTTGGAAGTGTGTGTGAGAGAGAAAATCCAAGGTAACTGAACGAGGTATTTACAGTACGTATTATGTATGGTAGAATGGTTTAGTGAGAAAGTGTAAATGGATGTTTGGTTACCTGAGAACTGTATATATCAGGGTTTAAAGGATCGGTGATGAAAGAATCCACCAGGATAGAAAAAAATATGTGCGCTGAAAAATATGCTTAGGAGTAGAACTACGCGTACTTTAATGGGCGTGTTGTGACAATGTTCTGATGCCAACATTAACTTACGGAGTGAGTCTTTAAACTTACGGAGTGAGTCTTGGAATATTTGAAAGACAGTAATCACAACGCATAGTTTTATATGAAGGAGAAATTACCCACTAGAAATCGGTCACGTCTTTTAAATTTTTTCTTGCTGGCTCCTGATAATGTCATCCAGGTCAGGAGAGTCTTTTCTCCTTAGAGTGACTGGATAAGCTCATCGTTATCCACCGAACTACAAACGGTCCGGCACAGCAGAATAATAATGGTCTGGTGGAGTCGCCTGATTGAAAGAACTAAAGTCGTCGCCATAACGAGTGGGTAACAGAGACTTTTTTTAATGTATATATTTCAGCTATCGCTAAAAGGATTTCCCTTTACACAGGGAAACCTCCTGGAGTGTGAAGCTTGAGGAATACATATGGAGAAAAGTTGCGAGGCAAGTGGATAACTGACGAAGCAAGAGTAGTGACAGAATAGCTGAAAGGCAAGTCAAACACGGGCAACCAGGAAAAGCTCTTCTGATTAAGTGCCTGGAGAGGGTGACGAATAAAACACAACACTTATATATGATGCAGTAGTACGAGACAAAGGAATATTCAAAGCCTAACTGAATTAATGGTTCCGTCTAAGGTGTGTCTCGGTGAGGGACGAAGGAAAAGTTGAATGAGAATACTGACTGGTAAAGGACGACAGTGTGACGGAAACACCTTTTTCATGCACTGGCTCATGATTTTAAGCTGCATTATTCAGAAATATACGAAGGATAATATATACCGGTATACATATATATATATATATATATATATATATATATATATATATATATATATATATATATATATACAGAGAGAGAGAAAGAGAGAGAGAGATGTAGATAGATAGATAGATACCGTAGATAGTTAGGTAGGTAGGTAGATAGGTATACAGATAGATATAGATATAGATAGATAGATAGATAGACAGATAATTATCATCATCAGCCGTTACAAGTCCACTGCTGAACAAAGGCCTCCCCCAACCTTCTCCACGACTTCCTTGACTGAGCCAATCTTTGCCACGTTTTCCCTGCAAATTTCTCTATCTCATCTCTCCACCTCCTATCTATCTCATCTCTTGGTGTCCAGTCAGTCAGCCTTTTGCTCCATCGGTTATCCCTTATTTTTGCTACATGGCCTGCCCACCTCCATTTCTGTTCTTTTATAACCTCTATAATATCTTTGATTTTAGTTTGCTCTCTCACCCAAGTTGATCTTTTCCTGTCTCTTTAGAGATATTCCCAACACTGAACTTTCCATTGCTCTCTGAGAACGGATTAATTTATTTCCCATCGATTTTGTAAGTTTCCAGGTCTCATAACCATGCGCGCGCGCGCGCGTGTGTGTGTGTGTGTGTGTGTGTGTGTGTGTGTGTGTGTGTGTGTGTGTGTGTGTGTGTGTGCGCGTGTGTGTGTATATATATATATATATATATATAATATTATTTACTGGGCTACATTTGATTTTAAGCTGATAATTTTGTATGGCCCGCGATTGATGTTAAAAATATCCTAATGGCCCTTAATAGGAGAAAGACTCCCCACCCCTAATTTAGGACAACATATAAATGGCGATCTTGAATTAGCTCAGAGTGTATTCTGGTCATTATTATGATTGATGTAATGAACCAGGATCAGATTGCTACATATGCACTGATTACACAAGTTTTGATATCAAGTAAGTAGTGTGACAGAACACATGTCGAAGTGGTCTAGAGTGATTGTGGTGGATGATCTGCAAGGAATATTTAATACAGAACTCGTGAGCGTTAATCAATTGGCTTCGGGTGCTTGGGGAGAACAAGGAATTAGTTTTTTTTTTTTTTTTTTTTGAAAATTATATTTTTAAGAAATCTATGTTCGTTGTATTGGTTGGATGCGATGTATGCTGCACAGTATTCGTGAAAGGTGTGGTGTAAGACTATCTACTGAGCAAATGGTAGAAGAAATACTGCTTGATCACACGAAGAGGTTAGATATAAGGTGGTGAAAAGTGTGTGTGTGTGTGTGTGTGTGTGTGTGTGTGTGTGTGTGTGTGTGTGTTCTTACCTAACTGTATCTTTACAGGAATAAGTCAAGCTCGTACTGTCCTGTGTCTTAAACCATATTTATCGTACATATCCTTATATTTGTGAATTGTTTTGGCACTCACTATTTCATTCGGTAGTGCATTCCACTGATCAATTGCTCTATTTGGGACACTAAATTTCCTTACGTCTTTATCACCTCTCTTTTTATGCAGTTTTTTCTCCTTCCCTGATATGCATTTATATAGCATAATCACGTCACCTTTTTTCCTTCTCTCCTGTAGTGTTGGTAGATTCAGTTTATTTAGTCTTTCTTCGTAGCTTAGATCCCTTAAGCTTCGTACCCATCTTGTAGCAGCCCTTTGAACTTTTTCAATCTTGTCTATGTGTTTTCTGAGATGAGGACTCCAGACTACTGATGCATACTCCAGGGTTGGTCTGATGAATGATGTTCTTATCTTTCTTAGCATGTCTTCCTTTATGTATGTAAACGCTATTCTCATATTGGCAAGCAGTGTATACATGTTCCGTACCTTCTCACTGATGTGGTCAGCCGGAGATAGTCTGTTATTGACAATCACACGTAGGTCCTTCTCTCTTTCTGATGTGTGTAGGGTTTTATTTCCTAATGTATAATCCCAATCAGGTCTTTTTCCACTTTTACCAAACTTGATCACATGACACTTGTCTACATTGAATTCCATTTGCCATGTATTACTCCATTCATGAAGTTTATTCAATTCTTCTTGTAGCTCTTTACAGGAGTCTGTGTTAGTAATTCTCCTTTGTATTTTTGCATCATCTGCAAACATATTTAGATAGCTTTCATTTCCAGTATTACTGTCTATATCATTTATATACACTAAAAACATGATTGGTGCCAGCACTGAGCCCTGTGGTACTCCACTAGTCACTTCTTTCCATGATGAGTAATTTCCTCTTAGTACTGTTCTCATTTTTCTTTTCATGAGAAAATCTTGCATCCATCAATACAGTTTGCTTCGAATTCCTCCTTGATGGTACAGTTTCCATTAAAGTCTTTGGTATGGTACTGTGCCAAATGCTTTCTTGAAATCTAAATAGATACTGTCCACCCATCCTTCTCTTTCCTATAATGTGTCTGTTACTCTGTCATAGTAGCTCAACAGATTAGTAACACATGATTTTCCTTTTCTGAAACCAAACTGTCTGTTATCATACCGTGTCCTTCTAGGTGATTTACCCAAGCTTTTCTTATAAGCTTTTCTAATACCTTGTTTACGACACTGGTTAGTGATACTGGTCAGTAGTTAAGTGGATTTTGTCTATTCCCTTTCTTGAATAATGGAACACTGTTTGCTTTCTTCCAAATATCAGGTAGTTTACCTTGACTCAAGGATTTCTTGAAAATTAAAAATAATGGTTTACTTAACTCCTTTGCACTTTCACGTAGCACCCAACATGAAATTTTATTAGGACCATTTGCTTTTCCTTTGTCTAATTTATTTAGCTCCTCCTGTATTTCTTTTTCTGATATTTGTATCTCTGGTAGTATGTGTGGGCATGCATGTTCCACATAATCCCTCTCAAATTTTTTTTCCTCTGTAAAAACTGATTGGAAATTCTTGTTTAGTGCTTCACAAATATCCTTCTCTTGTGTATAGGTGATTCCATCGTCTGTAATGGATTGCATTTTATCTTTTACTTTGGTTTTGCTTCTGATGTAGCTGTAAAATAGCTTTGGTTGATCACTTCTTTTATTTATGATATCCTCCTCAAACTGTTTTTGGGTTTCCCTCCTTATTCTTGTATAATCATTTCTTGCCTGTTTGTAATTATTATATGCCCTTTCACTATTGTGTCATCTGTATCTATTCCACAACAAATCTCTTTTTTCTATTGATTTTTACATTCTGTATTGAACCATTTGATTTTTCTTTTCTGCTTCTTTGTGCTGTGGGATGTACTTCTGGACTCCTATTTCATAAAGTTCACAGAATTTTTTATATATAGCATTTAAATCTTGTCCTCTAAGCTCCTTTTCCCAAGCAATTTCTAAGAAGTACTTCTTTAGGTCATGATACTTTCCCTTTTTATAGTTTAGGCTCTTTTTGTAACTTTCATTGCTGTTATGTATGTCATATGCAATCCTGAAGTTGCAATTTAGTACTGCATGGTCGCTTTTGCCGAATGGACGGTGATATATTAAATTGTCAATATCGTTTTCATGCCTAGTAAATATGAGATCTAGCATTGAGGGCACATCGAGTCCTATTTTTCTGGTGCTTTCCCTTACATGTTGCGTTGGGAAAAACTCTTGCACAAGATCCAGGAGCTTTTGGTCCTAGCAGCTTTCTTGGCTTATTATATCTAGAGTATTCCAATTTATATTTGTATTAAAATCTTCAGTTAGTATAATTCTTTTCGATTTCTCTTCCATTTTATATAGTAATGCTCTTAAACTCTGAATTGTACTCTCCGCCAGGTCCTCATATTCGTCTCTTTCCTAATGAGTTTGATTTGGGTGGCATGTACAAATTGGCTACAATTACTTTCCCTTCAGATGTATTGATCTCTACTGCAATCAGTTCTACTTGTGAGGGTATATCTAATTCTGTTTCTTTAACTTTTAGATTTTTCTTAGTATAATTCTTCCTCCTTTTTTTAAGTTCCTATCTCTTCTCCATATATTATTTTCCTCTAAGTGTAGGATGTCATTCGATACCTTCGGTGTTAATTTTTTTTCAGTTAGGCATATTATATGTGGTTCAATTTCTCTGACATAATCATTCATCTCTAACAATTTAGATACCATTCCATCCACATTTGAGTACATCAACTTAATCATCTTGTTTATATACAGTACTTATCATGATTTGGTTCTACTACCTTCCTCCTTTTTATTCTTTCCTGTTTATGTACCACTTTCGTACCTGCAATCCAATTACTTTGTAAAAAAAAAAAAGTATTCTTCTCCTCCTCTGATCCTCCCTCATTTTTTGTTTTTGCGTCCTCCCTGTTCTCTTTCAGTAATTCCAGTTCCTCTTAGGCATCTTTTTATCCATACATTTTTGAACTCCTCTTTTTCCAGAAGATTCTTTGCATTTTTTAGTATCTCCTCCACGGTGTTTACACTCATGAAGGTTACCTTTAGGGGTCTTGACTTGCTTTTCTCATATTTACCTAATCTTTTGTGTTCCTCTATGTCTTTACTACAGATTTCCTCTGATACTTCTTTCAATATGCCCATTACATTTGCCATCTCCTTTTTGTCTCTTGTGATCTTGTTTTTTACTTCTTCCTCTTCTATACCAGTGATTACTATAGATTTGTTAATATCTACTGAATCTCTGACTAACTTAGGATTGTTTTGTATTATTCTTTTCACTTCCTTTTTAATGCTTTTTTCTCCCACCCTTGTTTCCAAGTCTTTCTTTACTCTCACCATTTCAGCAGAAGTGGTTTCCACATCATTTTTGTAGCTCTGCACAGCTTCATTCACCTATGTTATCTTCTCCTCAATATCACTGCTCTGATCTATCAGACTGCTTACTTGTCTAATTGTCTCTGTATCATTTTTGAACTGTTCCATAATATTCTCGTGCTTGACTACTGTACTTGCCATTTCCTTAATTTTCCTCCTAAGTGTACCCACTTCAACTGTTAGCTCATTTATGGTTGTGTCTTTCTTGTTGACTTCCTTTCCTAATTTTTCTATTTCTTCCTTTTGTAAGTGCATCTGTTTCTTAATTTCATCAATCTCATTTTGAAAAGCCGTCTCTAACCTGTGTACTCGGTCAACCAGTTTGTTGTGAGTCTCCATTTCAACCAGTTCTTGGTAGAAATCATTATCCTGCTTTTTACCTTTATCCCTTTTCTTTTCCAAATTAGCTTTACTAAAGTATGTGGTCATTTTGCAGTACTAAAAGCGCATATAGTACTTACATTCCCTGGGGCAGATTGTAGACTAAACAACGATCAGCTGATTGTGCGCATTCTTGCGCTGCTTGTTTACTTTTCTGTTTGATCAAGTCTTACTTAAAACTTTTTTTTTTTTTTTTTATATTAGAACACCATTTAATCTAACCTTGTACAGAGCTTGACTCATATAAAGATACTTATTTTGGTAATGCCACTGGCCAAGTTGGCCAGGTATAGAGTGGTGTCAACGTGCGTCTGCTCTCTCTCGGTGTCTCATTGTGTGTGTGTGTGTGTGTGTGTGTGTGAGGACACTAAAATATCATAACACATTACATAATAGCTAGTAACGTATATATTGTTATTATATAATATAGATGTTGGAAGAAAGTTGTGCCTAAGCTCAAGAGATCTAGAGGAAACATCGGTGCTCATTCTGCAGCTAGGAAATTTCGCACACAGCACAGTATGACGACTGATGGAAACTTCCACAGTTTTGTAATGTTACACACACACACACACACACACACACACACACACACACACACACACACACACAGGTGCCCTCACGCATGACCCAACTAGTCATATACATGGGAAATGGAAGAGACAGAGGAGAAGGGTTTAGGAGAGAGATGAGGCACGGTGGGAAAAGCAGGAACAGAGCACACAGAGTTAGCAAGCATGCAACCTACGACAGCATGTAATGACAAATTACATATTCTGTCATAACCGATTAATACATTGTATTCATCACAGTATGTGTGTGTGTGTGTGTGTGTGTGTGTATGTGAAACTGATAGCAGGATAACCTATGGAAGGCCAGGAAGGTGAATGGGTATTGTAAGTAAACGTATTGAACTACAGTCGATGGGGAAGAAAAAGAACTGAAGAAGGACTGAAATCAATGAATTATATATTTATAACATGTTGCTCTGGTTGAATTAAGTATGGATGGGAATACACATGACAAGTTGTACCTCTGTCTTAATTTTGCACATTTATGGGTGAATCGTCTGGCCTGCAAGGTAGCCCTGAGAATTTCGAAGGCTTGACCAATGGGTGACGCAATGTGTACGAATGAGTCATTTCATCAGGCAATTTTTCCTTACCACTACATGATCCTCCCCACTCCATGTATTAGTTGGCTGTATGATGATGATGATGATGATGCACCAGTTTAAAATTGGCAAAAATGAAGAAAAATGCGTCAGTTTAACCCCCCCCCCCCAAGGATTCCTCCTCGTTGCTGAACAATACCTCTCTGAAGATGTAGTTCAGACAAGGCGAATAAAAGCCCCGTAAAAATGTTTTTTACAAATCTAGTTATCATTCCATTGACAATCACGAGAAAGGAGGCACCAAGAATAACTCACTCGCCATTGAAATATAGAAGCGAGAATGGAAACTAAAGAACGTGAGTAATTTTATGAACTAACGGTATTAGGAACGGGTGGAACAGTGAACGGACAAGGAAAGTAAGCTCCCAAAATGTTGGGGTTACTACCACCAAGTCAGAAGGAAGGAGGAGGACAGGGGTAGAATCAGTTGGTGAGGAAATGAATTTTTGTTGAAGGAATAGGCGTCGGGGCTTAACCCAACATGCATGGACAGTTTATTTGGGAAGTTGCATTGGGCAGGGGACTTTTTTTTTTTTTTTTTTTTTTTTTTACCTATCGACCATTGTCGGCCCCTGGTCATTAAGGCAAAAATATATATATGTATAAGGGGACAACACGAGTGAAAAACTAATAAACTCCTACAAGCCAGAGTTAATATGTGGGCAGGAATCAGTTTGCCGCCAAGTTTTCAGCGATTTTATTATTTATTACGGGACTACAAAATCGCTGAAAACTTGGCGGCAAACTGATTACTGCCAACATATAAACTCTGGCTTGTAGGAGTTTTAAAAAACCAAGAAACTTGTCCACCACTGACCCGAATATATTTCCCAACTCAAGTCTGCTTCCACATTTCGTTATTTGACTCTAGACTGCGTACTTAGTGCAGTTAATTAAATATAAAATACTTTGGTGGTATCTTATATACTTTCTGTATTATTTACTGTACTTGTAATCCTTTATTGGTGAAACTCAGTACTCATTACTAAATCATTGACATGTTAGTTTTGCGTATACACAGCAATAGTTAATTTGTAACACTCTCTTGGTTAGCAGCAATATCCTAACTTCGTTTATACAAAAAAAAACTGGTGGCAGCATGTAATAACCCGACCAAAGTCTTTTTATTATTCAGCATCAAAATTTATTATTTTATTAAACAGCCGAGCCATTCATTCAGAGTTTTGCTACATATTTTATTCGTAGGTAATTATCACTAAAAGAAGTTATATATATTGTGAAAATATAGGTACGGCTTGAACTCTGAATTAATATATTTTGTTAAAACTCAGGGCAGCTTAAAACTGTATTCCCCAGTTTGCGATTATTTAGCACACACACACACACACACGCACACACAAGATAAGAGTAAGGCGATGGTTGCTGTTAAAGAAGGCATTTAAACTGTGACGTGTTGATGAAAATAGAGTACATAAAAGCAGTGAAGGAGTTTAGGCGTCCGTATGGTGTCAAAAAGAAAAAGGAAGATGAAGAGGGGAAAAAAAAATAGTTGGTGGTATGAAAGTCGTGATACAGAAAACTGTGTACAAAGGCTGCAGAAGGATACATGAAGGTTTAGTACCCTGAATAGAGTACGAGTGTGAAAAAGTAGTTTGGCATTAAACACAAAAATATTGATTGTCATTGGAGGAAATGAGAGTGTTGGAAGTATATGATGAAGTACTGGCTGAACAAAACAAGAACAGGGTACTAAAGGGATATAATGCGGAAGAATATGAGGGTAGAAGGCGTGAGGGGCCAAGAAGGTGGACAGTGTTAAGTGAATGTGTAAGTGACAGAGCTTCACTAGAATCAATCCCGTACTTTAGGTGGCGTCTGGAGATAGAATAAGTTATGCTGGATAACTCCACAAAGGTATTTATACCTTAATAATGCTAACATTTCTTTACTGTGTTTCGAAAATATATCAGATCATGAATAATACCCTCTATATAGCACGACATCACTTATAAAATGGATGCAAACCGTTACTACAAATATAATAGTTAAGGACTGAAAATGAAATAATCTCATGAAATACTTCCAGCACGGATTTCAGAACAGTCGGTCATGCTTTATAATTAACTCCTCTAACAACGCGATTATTCATTTTAATGTAACTTCTTCCAGATGTCTTTATTCACTCAAGGGAGGACATTTCGAACTGGAAGGGTTAGATACAGCCTACATTATCTCCTGGAGGTCTATCGTAAGCTGAATAAAAATCGTCTGGTTCTTACAGGAATACAGTACAAGATGCATCATCGGACAGAAGAGGATAACATTACTGACATGTATGATAATAATAAATCTATTGATGTAATCTATCTACATTTCCAGAACTCATTCGATAAAGTTGCCTATAAAAGACCTCTTGAGAAACTTGAAGACCATGTTTTCAGTAATATGACAAAAAGAACTATGGCGTTACCAATTAGTTTATTTATGGTAACAATAAAATGCTTGACAACTGTCTCATCATGAAGAACCTTAGCTTAAATGAGAGAAAAGTGTTAACAAATATGCGTTACCTGCTTTAACCTGTTCCAAAAGCCATTCCAGCTAAGGTTTCAACTTTCCCAGACTGTCACAAGGATGGAAGATTGAGGTGGCAACGAAGGTGGAATTGTTGAGTTGGTAAGAATGTGTAAACTTGTGCCAGGAGTGGTAGTGACGTGGCCTCGTGAGGTGACTGAGGCCTTGGTGGTGATGGGAGATGTGAGGTGTTAAGACGTAGAGTTTAGGGGTGGAAAGATTGAGAGAAAGAGAGAGAGAGAGATGCTGGATACATTCGACGTGACAGATGTAGTTGTACCAGATTTCGTTAGAGATGGTGTGAGTGAAAAATGTGCTGATGGTAAGTTAAGACAGTGACAGAAAAATATTAAGCAGGTGCGGAAAGAAGGTCTTGAGGGTGTTGTGGGAGAAGTGTAGACGGTGATATGCAGATATCTGGTCATGAACGCAATTCTTCCTCAAATTCTGTGCCCACTCAGCCAAGACGCAAGTACTGTCATGTACAGTAATTTAGTGTATTAGTTGTATAGCCTAGATGTTCTACCACACATTGTCTACACTTCAGTCTCAGTGCGATAGTGTTACATGTCATCGGTCATTATTCTCATTGCCTTTAAATTAAGTTGCATTTCACATATACACTCACTTTCTTTAAAGCCATCATATCCAGACGCCGCTCTTACCTTATTCTTGGTGCCTCTGTATGACTTTCTTCACCTCGAGAAGGACCTCCCTGAAGGGTTGAAAAGAAATCCATTAACCTCTCTGATACAAAAACTCTCCAGTAAGCTCGAGTCTTCAGAAGTTAGGAAGAATAAGAGAGAGAGAGAGAGTGAGAGAGAGACATCATGGTATTGAAGGATTTACCCTTCCATGAGCGAGTTTCCTTTGATCCTATGTTTTACTATCCTTTCAAGACCTTCCTGTTGCTTCATCCCTGTCCGCATTTCATTCTAAAGTGTCTCCTTTCCTTCTCCAAGTAAAATCCTCAGGCAAGACTTCTTTAGACAGACCCGGAAAATGTCTCTGGATTTTCGCCAAAAACTGGGGAGAAGACAAAGATACTGATTTTGCAGGCTCAGTGCGTGTCTGCTTCACCCCAGTGCCGCTGCAAACGACTGCATTCCGCTCCCGACACTGACACACTGTCCACATAAGTCTCACCACCAGATGCAGACAGTAAAAAGCATTTCCCTCACTGTGTCATGTTTAGCTTCATGTGCGGCACCCGACGGGAACGACGTCAACTGAGCTGTAGAACTGCCACCAAAATCTGTTGATCTACGTGGTACGAGTTGATCCCTAGAGGGCTGTTAGTTTCAGAGGAAGATGTTATGGTACACTCTAACCTCTTAAGGTGGTGACGTGGGATCAATAAAACAGATGGGTATCTCATAATGTCATTCCTAAAATTCATTTTTCACCATCTTGCTGCTCACCCTCTTATATCCTTGGCTTCATTAATCTTGTCGTCATGCCTGTCCTTGTTATCTTTCTGTTCCTATTATGTGTATTCTTACCAAGTATTTCCATTTTTTTGTTTTGTCCTCAAACTTTCACTTTTTTTTTTTTCTAATCACGCCCACATTGTATTTTGAGTCCCGCAGAGAATTATCTTTTGTACTTCTTCCGTTTTCCCTTTCCTTTCCATATATGGAATGGCCAATTCTACCTGTAATCTATTTCTCCATCTTCTCCATTTCCTTGAAATCTAGTATATTGCCATGTTCCTCTCTTCCTGGTCTTTCTCATTTTCTCTCTCTTTTCCCAACATCATTTAGGTTCTCACCACATTCCAAGAATTCCCTCAAGACCACAACCACGCAGGCAGGCTGAGCTTCATGCATGGCGAGGTGGGCAGGAACTCCACCAAGTCGTTAGTGCTTGACGCCTCACACCACCCTCAATGAATTAATAATCTGCCGATTATTATTATTATTATTATTATTTTTTTTTTTTTGCTTATAAGTAACATTTGACACCTTTAAGCACGGCCATGTTTCTTGAGTGTGACATATAAGTACGAAAATTCAGAGACATATTGTGTCAAAAGTTAAAGTATGGACTGCGGACGTTGTGATCACCGACTGTATCTCGGCTGTTCTGAGTAACATTGAAGGAATTAATTCGACACTCCTTATTCACGGCTAGTCATTGGTCTCACCGACCCGTCAAAAAACATTCACAATAATACCATATTACCAGATCGGAACAGGATATACCCTGTGTTTGACAGCAAATGCGTTGATGCAGACGTCATGCAAAGAGTGAAGAAACATTTAGCCGTTGGTCTGTGTGTCATTAGTTGGGTACTGAACGTAGCATGTGTCTAGGGACGGATGCATAAAAATAAATACGTATGCAAAGCCATCTATTATCCATTCATATCCATTCCTTCATACAGGTATAATTTTTCGATATCCATAAATATTTTGCAGTCATCAGTAGACCTCTATGCATTTTCCACTATTTCTCTCTTGATATATTGATGCATAAATCTACCACTTCGAAAACCATTCTGATCATCACTCACCACACACCTGCCTTACTTTACCTGTCACAGTTCTTCCATTTATCTTGGCCACAACACTATTTTACGATATTTCCATTTCATATACTCAAGGACACAGCCACAACAATCTTCCACCGCACTGGAATAGCTCCCATTCACCCAGGTCTTTTGTCACAATTATTTCCTGCAAAAGGGGCCACTGAACTATTTCAGTTATTTCTATCATTTCTTTATACTGTACACTTCGTCAACACCTGAGGCCTTGCATGCTTTTCACGACATTCATCAAGTCTTGCGCTGACTTAATCTGCGGTCCTAGTTTTCCTTATTCCGACGGCCCTCAACCCAGTGTTTTCATTCCCATTCATCAATATAGCTTCTTCAGTTTTCACTTCTAATATTTTTCCTTTTTTTTTTTTTTTTTTTTCTTCCCACACACTCATCCAATATTTTTGTAACTCATTCCTAATAATTATACTTGCATTTATTTTTGAAAGAATATGGCGAACAAAAAATATTAAAGAAATATTTCCATACCCATACCTATATCCATTCTCTCTCTCTCTCTCTCTCTCTCTCTCTCTCTCTCTCTCTCTCTCTATGCATACGGTATGGAGAGAGAGAGAGAGAGAGAGAGTTAGGAATCTGAGGCACCTAAAACAAGGCATATATTAGGAGACGAGGCAAAAACGTACGAGGCGTTGACAAATGTGTGGCAGGCAAAGTGACTGTTTTTATGGCGCACCAGAAGAAGCAATGATGGCGACAGTGTCGCACTGATGCCATGAAAGGGTCATGAATGGCAGGGACAGGAAAAGGAAGGAAATACTAGAGATGAAGTGCTTAGGTTTATGGTTTGGGTGACACGTTTGAAAATGTGAAAAATTAGAGATTTGTGGAAACAGACAAAACAGTATACTGAGGTTCTACTGAAAGTTAACATAATCATCAGTTGACAGGGCGACTTGGAGGCGATTTGTTTGTGGCCACCCCAAACGGGATTGAGGCGTCTGGCAATAGATAGATAGATAGATAGACTTCATGATAAGTCATAGCTTTCTGTAACCACCAAATTTGCTCACATTACTAGCAGTTCCTAAGTCTGAACCATTTTTTGTGTCCGACTCTGGGCATAGCCTTCACGGCTTGCTCCCAAGGCCCAGTAGACCTCCTACATACCATACACCTCTACATGTCACCACTTCGGCTCTAAAACCCACCGTCCATATTGAATACATGCTAGGGCTGACTCATACAGGACTGGTGTATTGATATTAGCGGGGGTATTTTTCCGACATGTCGGCGGGTCTTCTGGTAATCAGTGAAGTCTGCTTTTATGAAATTCAAATCCTCAAACTGTTCCCTGCCCCAGCCGGGATTCAATATTGGGTCCATTAGGACTGCAGTCTACCTCTACCGATTTAGCCAGCCTCTCTACCGATTGAGCCACCGCCTCCCCATATATATATATATATATATATATATATATATATATATATATATATATATATATATATATATATATATATTATTACGGACTGAGCACTGATCCCTGAGATTCAGAACAAGTTTGTTCAAGTGTTGTAGCCATAAAGAGAGAACGAATGTTGTGCGACTGATAAATATGCGAAAATCAGAAACGGAGGGAATGCGGGAATAAGGGAGGCGTAAGGGAAAGTGGAAGGATACCGTGAAAGCAATACTGAACCACTGACATGTGATCATCCCGGAGTGAGACGGGAATATATATGGAAGATGTCGAATGAAGTTGTTAATGGAGGACTGACTCACTGCCAATGATCTGTTACCGGTGAGAAAATGAACTACGATAAGTCGTTAATCAGGGAGATCTGCTTGCCGATGGAATAAAACTGCTTTATGAACATCATTACTTACGATAAGTGAGAGGCTGGATGACAGATAATGAGGTTGCTATCACGTGTTAAATGGCGCTAATCGGCTGGAGTAAGTAAAAGCGAAGCTGTTGTCTCTATCTGTTTAATTTTCTACTTACCTACCTATGTGGTAGGTGGAGGCGCTCACCATCCACTCACTCGATGTAGTGCCGCTGTCGGATGTCTGCCCTTTCCTTTCCTCCACCCTTCTTTCATTCCATCCTCTTTTGTCTTCCTTTCCTTCATTATTTCCTTGTTCTTCTGCCTACGGGTAACTTTACACTCCCTCTTCTGTCTTTCTTTCCTTCATTCTTTCCTCTTCCTTCTGCCTATGGGTGACCCTACACTGAGTGACAAGACAAATGGTTTCCTGTACATCAGGAAACCATTTTTTTTTTTTTTTTTTTTTTTTATGTGTCCGACTCTGGGCATAAGCTTCACAGCCTGCTTTCAAGGCCCAGTAGTCCTCCTACGTACCGCACACCTCTACATGTCACTACGCTGGGTGGTAACCATATAACGAAACTTTGGCGCCTGGTGGTTTAGTGGGTAATTATTGCGCTCCAATCGGATTGAGCCGGTGAAGGTTTATATCCAAGGGAAGGGTCGGGTTAATTGCTCATGTAATGCCACTCAGGGATGAGTGAGGCTGGTCGCACTCATCTTAAATGTCAAGACCAACTCCCCAGCCCCGGGCTCCTATATATATATATATATATATATATATATATATATATATATATATATATAGATATATATATCTCATCAGCCGTTTGAGTGTCCACTGCAGGACCGGCCTATCCCGACCGAAGTCGGGACGATACAGCCAATGTATCTCTACCAAGTGGCTTAGGCTGTCTGGTAGAGACTCTATGTAGGGTGAGAAGTGCTTGTAAGTGTAATTGTAGTGCTGGAGTGGCTTTGGATGTGTGTGTAGTCTGTGAACCAAGTGTAATCGGCCCGCGCAAGCAGACTGGGTGCAAGCATACTTTATAGTAAACGATACTGGTTCAACCACAACACCCCTTGTGTCCGCCAATTCAGTACGTGGCCGGATGAACCCTCCCAAAGTTTATTACCCTGGCGGGGTGCGAACCCTGGTTCACCCGTGTACGAAACGCACACTCTACCGCTGTACTACTGAGGCTCCATATATATATATATATATATATATAGATAGATAGATAGATAGATAGATATAGATATATATATTTATCTATCTATATATATATATATCTATATCTATCTATCTATATATATAGATATATATATATATAGATAGATAGATAGATAGATAGATATAGATATATAGATATAGATAGATAGATAGATAGATATAGATATAGATATAGATATAGATATAGATGTATATATATATATATATATATATATATATAAAAATATATATATATATATATATATATATATATATATATATATATATATATATATATGCTCTCAAGCGTCATGCCTTGAGAGTATATATAGAAAAGAGTAAAGTGATGATTAATGAGTTAGAAGGCGACTCCCAGTGCGATGTTAAATGAGAGGAGAGAGACTGGAATTGGTGAGAGAGCACAAATACTTGAATAAAGTGACTGAAAAGAGAGGAAAATGTGAAAAAAAAAAAAAAAGTGGAAAGTAGAGTGACACAAGGAAGGAAAGTAGCTGGTGCAATGAAAGCCTTGATAAGAAACGGACTTGAGTGTTGCAGCTGCACGAGGCTTATATAAAGGAAAGTTAGTGCCAACTTTAACATATGGATGTGAGACTATGATGTGGCATGAAAATGAAAAGTCAAGAGTAAGATCTGTGGAGATGGGACTGCTGAGGAATGTATGTGGAGTGCAGAGGGTGGATAGGATACGAAATAATGCGATTCGTGAAAGATGCGGAATGAGGAAGTCTGTGGACACATGAATCGAAGAGGGTGTACTGAGATGGTATAGTCAAGTGGAGAGAATTGAATAAGAGTAGAGTGGTTAAAAAGGTATATCTGAGCGAATTTTAAAGAGTATGGATGAAATATGCATTGGATTTTGTTGCAGCCTCTTACATGTCCAAGTATGAATATCTAGGTTAAGTTTACCATCGATCACCGACATTTAAGTCACTATTGACCAAATTCTGGAAAACTCTGATTTATAGCTATTAACCACCATGGGAAAAAATAGCGGAAAATATATTAGAAATATTTGGTAGCAAAACTTTACTGGATCCTAGAAAGGCTTCCTCGAGCCCAACGAGGGGAGGGGAGAGTGGAAAATGGGTCTATCTATCCACCCATTTATCACCAGACGCCTTAATCCCACAAGGAGAGGACGCAAACAAATCACCTCCACTTCGACCTTTCCTTTGCCATTTGGCTGCCTTTTCTCCGACTCGCACTCCCCTCTCTCGTATATCTCTCCACTCCATCTTTCCATATCATCCTTGGTCTCGCTCTCCCCTTCTTCCCCTCCACCTCACTCACATACACTCTCCTAGTTAGTTTCTGCTGTAATACTTTAACTTACTGCGTCAGGTCTGCAGTATCATATTGAGTGGAGAGTTTTATGAAATTCTGTTCAGTTGTCGAGGAAAAAACATAACATTGAACAAGAAACACCAAACAGCACTTCACACAATAATATACAACAGTTAAACACACACACACACACACACACACACACACACACACACACACAGTTGGCATTAATATCATAACCATTAAACCTATTCCAGAGCTCTGTGCATTCAGAATATTGCACATTCTTCTATCATAGCAGAAAGAATGAAAAAAGAAAAAAAATGTTGAGTCTACCAGCGATGTGGATGGCCGACAAAAGACTACACAAAGCTCAATTTGTTACACACACATCAATACTTTTTCCAAACAGTACACGGTGAAGTAACTCGTATCATCGCAATATCCACACAGTTAATACCAACAGAACACCAGGGCACACGCTCGAAAATCCTAAGAGTCAAGGATCAGTTGCTTCCTCCACACACAACGTCCCCCAAACATTTATGTCATGCTTTTGAAAGCAGTCCATTCCTCCATCGCCCAATCCTTTACTGACCCATCAGGAACGTACTTGCCCGAGGCCAAGCTACTCAGTCCCGACATTTAAGGAAGGTAACTCCTTACTCCTGAGTGGCATGAAGTGGGCAGTAAACCCCAACAACCGTCAAATGAAAACCATTACAGGTTTCATCCGGTTGGAGTGCTGTAACCCACTAGACCACCAGGCGTCATTTGGTTGTATGGTTACCAACCAACGTAGCAAATGGTTATAGGGTTACAGAAAGTCATTTGGTTTGTCAATCAGTCTACACTTACCTAAAGGCAGCACAACATCGAGTGAGTAGATGATGAGCGCCCCCACCTACCACAAACACAATCACATCCAGAAAATTGAAACTGTCCCATAAAAATGCGAAAACATCTACAACGACATTCCACCTAATGCGACATTCCACCTAATATAAGTTCAAACACGTACAAGCAACAGCTCGACACTTATTTTGCCGACCATGGAAACAAAAGTCTGTTTCCAAACTGCCTTCTCAGAACAGAATTTCACTCACAACCGGCTCAGAAGCACTGATTTAAAGATTAGCAGTATACACATAGGCTGACTGCAGTGGTGACACCAGCCATCCCCAATACAGACAAAATTTCGACAAGTCTTAACCCTGGAAAGGTAGGTACACTCGGGTCTCACTGACCCAACCACCCACCCACTTTTTTTTTTTTTTTTTTTAGACAATGTTGTAGGAGAGCTACAGCCCAGCCATCTTGTGTAGCTGCATTTGGCACTCAGATGTCACAAGGGAAGTAGCTGTCACCCTGCTGTCTTCTACTACTTACTTTCCTGTAAGGTAGGTGTGGGTCTTCTAGACCCACTGAATACATCAACATTACAGCCAATTTGGGGCACCTGACCTGAAGTAACTAGTCCTCAAATGATCATAGTCCTCTAACTGTAGTGAACTCAACCTTTCATCTGAAAGATAAATGACTGATAACCTATTTATAATAAACAATTTCCACACAGAGGTGGCCTAAAAATGAACTCTTGTTTTCTCAGAAAATTTGAAAAGAATTTTTTCAACATTTTTTTCAAATTAAGAGATATAAAAATTTTTCCGCCATTTTTTTTTATATTATGTCCTGTGTGCATTACTTTTGAGTATTATGTCACTTAAAAAACGTAACTTTGTAAGTATACAGTTTGTTTTACTTTTCTTGAGCTAGGTCTCCTAAATATCAGTCAGCCTACCTGTCTATTTATCTCTCTTACTATCTATATTTGCCAGACGCCTCAATCCTGGGGAGATGATCACAACAAATTACCCCCCTGTCAGCCCGTACTCTGTCATCAGGCAACCCTCTCTCTAGTTCACATCGGCATCATTCATGAACTGTACCTCCCCACCCAGTCCCTCCACCTCATGCTAGATCTTCCCGTCGCCACCCTCACATTTCTCACATGAACACTTTTAAATTAATCTCGCATTCTCCATTCTGTTCACATAACCAGACCATCTCAGGGAATTTCTCCTAACACTTACTTTCCATCACATTCACAACAATAGCACAACGTTCCTTAGCCTGTCTGTCTCTTCATGTAAGTACGCCTCTCACCTTACTCATTTCCACTCCTCTCACTCGACTTGTGTCCTTCCAACTGAGTCTAGCCATCACTTCCATACGTTAGAATGAGGATCGCAATACTATCGTGCAATGACAGCGTAAAATTTCTATATGCCGTCACATAATCCAGTATCTACACGTGATTTTCTGTAACAACAATGAGGTTTACATTTAATATACCTCTCTGTAACGTTTTCCACTCTCTATTAGCCATCTCCCATATTGTTCTCCTTTCCAGGTTTGATTTACAAGTTCATTCATCGAAGATTCTTAGCCTCATCTTCTCAGTATGCCAGTGATTCTTAAACTTTCTTGGCCCGTTTCTCAAAATTTCCTTTGAGTTATTGGCCCTCCCTCTCTTACTGCGGGTTGTCCTCTGGGGTGATTTTCTTGTCGCTGGTACAGCCGACAAGTAGCAGTCAAATCATTCTCCTACGTGTTCGTGTTATAATCACCTTAGTATTTCCACACTAATCTCATTCATTACTGTCAACTATTCACCCTTAGTTTAACAACTGCTATTCTAGTTTCCCTCACTGAATACATCTGTGTGAGGAATATATTTGTTTCCTGTGCAAATGCTTATCGTGTAGAATATTGCCCAATTTTTCCAGGGGCAGGCTAATAAATACATGTGAAAATAAACAACGTTGGGTCTGGTTAGTACTTGGATGGGTGACCGCCTGGGAACACCAGATGCTGTTGGCATCCCTACGTCAAGTGGGGTTGGTGGAGGATTAGTGCCCCTCCCTGTAAAACAATTAACTCTAAGCCCTTGGCCACCCCATTTGGGATAGATGGCGTCTGGCAATGGATGGATGGATGGGATGGAAAATAAACAACAGGTAGCATTGTTTATTGTCGGCAAATACGTGCAATTATATTTCTGTGATTTTTTTTTCGGGCTACAACGACTGAACTGAGCAATAAATAACTTCACTCATGCGACAGCGGTTGAAGAAGACTGAGTTTGGAAATACGGCTCAGAAAATGGTGCGCATAAATTGGATGAGATGAGAAAAATAAGTCGTGATAGATGTGCGGTGAGGAGCTTTATTAGTTTTAGGGCACAGAGGATTAGCGAGTTCTTATATGCTAGTCACCAAGACTGGATATATGAGGGTCTGATGGTACGACGAAGCGTGGAAGCTATGAGGAAGGACTGTTAAGGTAGTGCAATGGGGTGATCATTACAGGAAGCATAGGAATTTCCGAAATACAGAAGCGGATGGATGAGGCATGTATGGAAATTAACAAGAAAACAAAGTTATACTTTTTGCGTATCCTGGAAACAGATGAGAAGAGTTCTGTGTTACAGCTATCACAATATCACAACCTTAATAACCTGTAATTGTTGATTATTTCACCTGTTAACAATGTCGAGCAATTTAATGATGAATGTATTGAGATGTGGCCCATTTTCGCTTTCCACTCACGATAATGCTAATATTTGTTCGAAACTTTTTTAGTGGTTGGGTTTTACCCGTGGCATATCATTATAGGTTTTTGGAACACAAAAATAATTATTATAACCATCATTATCGTTACGTATTTCCATTCGTTTCATAGAGTAGGAAGTAAGAAAACCTATCCCTGACCTCTCATGATGTGGTGCTTTGAATGCTGTGTGTCCGCTGGGTGCCTAGATAGGATTCTTATAATGGGACTGCTCTAGTCGAAAACAAAACCATATCGAGGTTGGTTAACGGCATTGGCCAAATACATTTTTTCTTTCAATGCAAGGAAGAAGGAATAAGTAGCCAGTAGCCTGGAAATGGTTCCCTCCAAGAAAAAACAAACACAAGACAACTGAGAGCCAAACTCAAGATCCGTTCGTTTTGAGATTCCTGGAAACACTGCGTTTGAAAGATTGGAGGTAGTAGGAAGTAGGAAATACAGGCAAAGGGAACCAGTTCCAGAGTTGACCAGTTGCATACATAAAGGATTGGGAGTAACGGTTAACACATTATAAAGTTGGACAGAAAAGGGATGAGAGTTTGTTGTTAGACGGGTGCTATGCGCCCGCAGGAGTGGTGGAGGGATGCAAACAGACAGTTCAGAGGAGCAGTGACCATTGAAGTAGCGTTAGGAAAGAGATAAAGATGCAACAGAGCGGCGAAGAGACAGAGGTTGAAGGGAGCCAGCGAGAGGTGGAGAGTTAATGAGACGAAAAGCCTTTGACTCCACCTTGTTGAGAAGAGCTGTGTGTGGGGAGCCTCTCCCCACATGAGAGCTGTACTCTACGCAGTGGTGAATAAAACCCGTGTATAAGGAAGTGCAGGAGGCAGTTAAAGAGATGAGAACAGGGAATGCTGCAGGTATGGATGGGTGTGCTGTGGAATGCCTGAAAAGTGGTGGAGCGACTATTGTTGACTGGTTAGTAAGATTGTTGAATGTGTGCTTTGTGAAAGGTATGGTGCCAATTAACTGGGCAAGTGCTTCTGTGGTCCCGTTGTATAAAAGTAAGGGTGATAAGTGTGAATGTACTAGCGTTAGGAGTGTAAGTCTGTTGAGTGTTGTAGGTAAGGTGTATGGTAGAGTGTTCATTAAGAGAGAGAGTGTACAGAGGGAGTGATTGGTGATGAGCAGTGTGGCTTTTGGAGAGAGAGGAGATGCGTGGATCAGGTGTCTGCTGTGAGACAGGTGTGTGAAAAGTATTTAGCGAAAGGTAAGGATGTGTTTTGGGCGTTCATGGATTTAGAGAAAGCATATGATAAAATTGATAGGGAGGCTTTGTGGACTGTTTTAAGACTGTATGGACTTGATGGTAGGTTACTAAAAGGAGTGAAAAGTTTTTATGTAAATACAGGTAGTAGAGCGTGTGTAAGAGTGGGAAATACTGTGAGTGATTGGTTTCCCGTGCTCTGGTTGAATGAAGTATGGATGGGGATACACATGACAAGTTGCACCTCTTTCTCAACTTCGCGCATTTGTGTATGAATCGTTTGGCCTCTAAGATGGCGCTGAGAATTTCGAAGGCTTGACCATTGGGTGGCTCAGTGTACGAACGAGTCATTTCATTCCATCCATCCATCATTATTTCATCAGGCAATTTTTCCTCCTCATTCCATGTATTAAAATAGGAGAAATGGAGTTCCCCCGAGCTAAGCCCTGTATTGGACTATATAGCCCCGCTAGGGTTACAGGAGCGAGCTACCACTCCCGGCACGGCAGCCCGGGCGAGGCTCGAACTCGCAATCCCCCGATTACGAGTCCGGTGCGCTACCACTTCCACTCCATGTATTAGTTGGAAGTATTATGATGATGATGATGATGATGATGATGATGATGGAGTTTAAAATGGGCAAAAATGAGGAAGAATAAGACATCAGTTTAACCCCTTGTCTCCCAGGATTCCTCGGTGCTGAACAAAACCTGCCTGAAGATGTAGTTTAGACAAGGCGAATGAAAGCCCTATACAGAGTGTTTTATAAATCGAGTTATCATTCAATTAACAATCATGAGGAAGGACGCTTTAGGAATAACTCACTCCCACTGAAATACAGATGCGAGAATGGAAACCAAAAAACAAAAGTAATTCTGCAGATTTATTAAGAAGAGATGGATTTTATTTTTTTTTTACCTACCGACCATTGGGGCTGAAACCCCTGGTCATTAAGGCCGTATACAGTATATATGTATATACATATACACATATATACATAATGATATATATATATATATATATATATATATATATATATATATATATATATATATATATATATATATATATATATATATATATATATATATATATATATATATATATATATATATATATATACACGAGGGGCGTTCAAAAAGTTTTGGCAACAGGGTAATACAAGCAAAATTAATAGAGATACACATTTATGGAAGTTCACATTCCTTCAACATACTCTCCTCTAAGGTTTACACACTTCTGGAGCCGTGTCATCCACTTAACAAAGCACTCCGAGTACTCAGAAACAGGTATACTCTTCAGTTCTGCATTTATCCTCCTGGCAGGGTCCTGTTCCCTTCGAAGAGGATCCCAGCAAGTTTTTCTGACAATTTAGGGAATAGCCAAAAGTCACACGGTGCCAGGTCAGGACGGCATACCTCTCTCTCTCTCTCTCTCTCTCTCTCTCTCTCTCTATATATATATATATATATATATATATATATATATATATATATATATATATATACATACATACATACATACACACAACCATGCATATAAACAAACACACTTTTATGCACACGTACACTTGGGGACAGGTTTTCCTGGTACACCTCGCTATGAGCGAACGAATCCTGGCATACCCTTACTGCATGGCGTGTACCTGTGTCTAGCCCCGCCCTCAAACCCCCTACCTCCCTCGCCACCCCCACCATATGCCTACCAGACACACCGTCAATCTGGATACCGAATTAGTTTGTTTCGATGCATAACCGATGATGTCAGTACGAAGGATGTTTTTATAGGTATGGGAATGTCATACAGGTGTTGGATACATAATTGTGCTAAATGACTACAGCGTCCATTCATGCAGTAACACCAGTGAAGAAGAATCCACGAGCGCAGTTACCGAGCTCCTTGAAGCAGTGAGTCAGTCATCACATTACCAATATAGTGATATTAACAGGAGCAGTAATGATGTTAGTATAACATTATATACTTATGTCATTCATACAGTATATAATTAACCTGTATTAATGTATCCTAGAATGGAGGAAATAATTATACATGAAGCTAAGTTACTGTTGTAGTTAGCTCCACAGTCCACACAGACGCCACAATACACACAAGACACTTGGGTCGTGGGTTATAATAACGCTAATTCAGTTATTATCATATGCGATTATCTTGGAAAACTTTTGGTAAGAAGGACCTATCGATTTATATATGAAAGGAATTGTGGATATAACAACGCCTTTTGTAATTAATGTTTATTACAAACAAAATATAGTCATTGACGACTAGAGATGATAAAAATAAGTATATGTTTAGGTAAAGAACATATTCCTATAAAAATATTTACACATTCCACTAATACCTTCACCACCCTGATAACACGCTTTTGTTAAGTTTAATACAGAAAGAAAAATATCAGTGATCACTAGAGGTAACAAACTATAATTATGGCAACGTTATTATTTACCTAAAGCAAATATTGCCATATACAGTATTTTACAAATTCCTAGACCACCCTCCTTGTCTTTCAATAACATTCTGAAGTCTGTCAGGTAAAAACTTTACTAGGACGCGGATCTGTTCAGGATTACGTCTACTTAATTCCCACTGGGAGTTGATGTGCTGCATGAGTTGCTGGTGGTGTTCTCATTGGCCCCATTTTCCAGGTGTTCACCATTTGGGCCCACACATGCTTAATCACACTCATGTCCGCCCCTTTGCTCGGTGAGAGTTATCCTGTCCTTCAAACCATTCTTGAACAACACGAGCCATGTGAATGGGACTTCGGTCATGCGTGAACAGGATGGGCCCCGCTGGGAGAGAGAAATTCCTCTGTCTTAGAGAAGGCAAGGAGGAGGTCTGCAACAGCTCAACATACTTTACTGCTGTAAACCTCCCCTCAATGCGGAACACATCACCCATGCCATGCAACGACACCCAGCCCCACACATTACAGGTGACGTGACCGGATCGAGCCACCTCAACGATGTTGCGGGAGTCGTATCTGAATGAGAAAATATATTTGTTTCTATATTGATAAGGCAGTATATTTTATGATGCACGTGTTATTAACGTCAAAGGCATATTTATTGTTAACTACTGTAAGAACAGTATATATGCCTTAGTCTTTAACAATATGTGCATCAGTTCCACAAGCTAATAATAACGAATGAACACGGAAGTAAACAAGAATGAAATGCAGAATTACGTTAACAATATTAATGAATATCATACCGTGTATTGTTTCTCCGCCAACAATGCATCCTGGCATGTGTAGTGGAAGAGAAATATTTCTCATCAGTAAAAATGACGCGGCCCCAAAACTCCATGCCCTTAGTGTGACAAGCAAACGCAAGCCTTCTTGCCTTGTGCTGCTCCGTCAACAGCTCCTTTTTCGCAGTTCTGTGGTGAATCCCCACACTGTGAAGTCTGCGTCGTACCGTTCTCGCCGAAACCTCCAGCCTAAGGTCATCACGAATGGCCACCGCGTTAGTCAAGGGCTGGGCTTCAGCAGCCGCGACAATGAGATCGTCCTATGCCGGGATTGTATTCCGTGGACCCCCTGGCCTTTATGGGAAGAGTATAAAACTGAAATCCTTAGACATTTAGTATGCCAGTGAACACTTTCATCTCTATATTCCTACAAATATTAGTGTAGTAATTAGCCACTGACACAGGAAAATTAGCACTGCAAATATATGCATCATTTTAGTTAATAAATATAAAGAGAACTACATATCATGTTTTTATTTCACAATCCCAGTAGTTCACAGCTTACCCTTGTCGGCTAAGTTGCCGCTCTCCTCCCACCTCTTTATCCACTTGGCAACTGTGGTGGGGGACACACCAACTTCCCGAGCGATGGCTTGTACTGAGAGACCATTATCACGTAGAGTGATAATGCGACCTCGCATCACCAGATTGTTCCCTCTGCGATTCATGACGATTGGCGTAGACGTGTAAGCCTTCTCAGTTACCACAGTGACCACAACACCTCCGAAACCCAGGTGTTTGTGTGTCGAGCAGAATATGATAAAACCCAGCTTCATGTGATTATGTTGTGATACTTCACTACAGGGTAATTACTGTTTAAAATATAGATAGGCATTTTGGTACACTAACATCATTACTGCTCCTGTTAATATCACTATATTGGTAATGTGATGACTGACTCACTGGTTCAAGGAGCTCGGTAACTGCGCTCGTGGATTCTTCTTCACTGGTGTTACTGCATGAATGGACGCTGTAGTCATTTAGCACAATTATGTATCCAACACCTGTATGACATTCCCATACCTATAAAAACATCCTTCATACTGACATCATCGGTTATGCATCGAAACAAACTAATTCGGTATCCAGATCGACGGTGTGTCTGGTAGGCATATGGTGGGGGTGGCGAGGGAGGTAGGGGGTTTGAGGGCGGGGCTAGACACAGGTACACGCCATGCAGTAAGGGTATGCCAGGATTCGTTCGCTCATAGCGAGGTGTACCAGGAAAACCTGTCCCCAAGTGTACATATATATATATATATATATATATATATATATATATATATATATATATAGCCAAAGAAACCTTGATGGACTCTGAAAGAACAATAATGGCCCCCAGTCCCGTGCAGCCCTTAAATGGGCAGGGGGTGCTAAGAATCTCACGGTTGCCTCAATTACAATCTATCTCCTTTGTCAATGCAAAAAATACAATTAAGATTGGTAACTGGAATGTGAGAACGCTAAATCATGACGGTAAAATCGATGAGTTAGTGAAGGTTTTTCAAAATTACGGACTTGATATTTGTGCTCTGACAGAAACTAGATTAACTGGAGTCGATAAGTTGGATTTGGAGGATGGTATACGTTTATTGATATCTGGTCGACGGGACGGAATGCATTATCAGGGAGTAGGATTGTTGCTGGGTTGTAAGGCAAATAAGGCTTTATGTGAGTGGGATCCTATAGATGAGCGATTGTTATACGCACGGTTTAAATCAAATCATGGCAACATCAGTCAGTTTGTGTGTTATGCACCTACTAATGATGCACTCGATGAAAGGAAAGACACATTTTATGAAAAGTTGCAAGAAGGAGTGGGAAGGGTACCTAGACATGATGTTTTGATCTGCGTTGGAGACTTTAATGCAGTAATGGGCTGTTCAAATGAGGGATTTGAGGCATGTATGGGTAAGATGGGAGTTGGTAGTAGGATGAGTGAAAACGGAGTGAGGTTTGGAAGCTTCTGTCTAGCAAATGACTTAGTCATCGGGGGCACACTCTTTCAGCATTGCAATATACACAAGACAACTTGGGTGTCGCCGTGTGGAAAATATAAAAATCAGATTGATCACATCGCTATCAGTAGGAGGCATAGAAGTTCTCTGCTAGATGTTCATGTTAAACGGGGAGCGGATATTGGTAGTGACCATCAACTCAGCATTGCAAAAATAAGGTTTAAACTTAAAAATCAGAAGAAGGAAAAATCTGGTGTTGGTAGATACGATATTGTTAAGCTTAGAAGGGAAGGAGAAGAAAAGGAGGAATTCAGATTAGAATGCAGAAATAGGTTTTTGGTGTTGGAAACGTTGGAAGAGGGGGAGAGAAGTGTAGATGAGATGTGGGAGGATGTGAACAAAGTTTTGCATGAGACTGCTGAATGTACGATTGGAAGGAGACATAGCTTCAGGAGAAAGAAATGGATATCAGAGGAAACGTGGGATATGATAAAAAAGAGAGGTGAGGCTAAACTGAGGAGTGAGATGCAATGCGTTGATGAACAAGAGATTGAATTAGCAAGAGCTGCGTACTGGAGTTTGAATTCAGAAGTAAGAAGGTTAGCTAGGAGAGATAAAAGAAGATGTGTGGATGAAAAGGTTGCAGAGACTGAAATCTTAATAAACAAAAATGATGGACAGAGTCAAAGAATAGCATATGAATCGATTAGAGAACTGAGTGGTAATGCAGGTAAACGCAAGGAAATACCAGTTAGAGACAGGGAAGGAAATTTATTGACCAAAGATGGAGATATTAAAAATAGATGGAAAGAGCATTTTGAGACAGTTCTTAATAGACCAATACCACCAGAAGAGGATATACCGTCTGCTCAGGAAGATTTAAATATAGAAACAGGAGAGTTGAGGCTTGCAGAAGTGGAGAAAGCAGTAAAACAGTTAAAGAATAATAAGGCACCAGGGGAGGATGGTTTATTTCCGGAAATGTTTAAAGTGGAGGGGGATAGATTAATAATGATCTTGACCAAGCTATTCAATAAGATATGGGTGACGGGGTTACTACCATCAGTTTGGAAGAATGGTGTGATTGTTAAAGTTCCGAAGAAGGGAGACCTGAGTGAATGTGGTAATTGGAGGGGAATCTCTTTGTCACCGATAGCTTTGAAAGTTTTCAGTAGAGTGTTGTTAAATAGGTTGGAGCCAGTGGTTGAGGGTATTCTGAGGGATGAACAGGCTGGTTTTAGAAAGGGACGTGGTTGCAATGATCAGATCTTTATAGTTAGGCATTTGATGCAGCAAGTTAATGAAATGAGAGTACCGTTAAGTCTTTGTTTTGTTGATTTTGAAAAGGCTTTTGATAGTGTTTCGAGAGAGACTATGGGGAAGATCATGAGACATTATGGAATACCAGAGGAGTTGTGAGGGTCATTATGAACATGCATGAGGACACATTTTGTAAAGTGATGGTTGATGGTTGTCTGAGTGATTCGTTTGAAGTCAAGTCCGGAGTAATTCAAGGTGGTGTTCTATCGCCTTTACTATTTATGTTGGTCATTGATTACATTATGAAACGCGTTGGAACAGAAACCGGTGCAGGTATACTTTGGGGAGAGAACAGGAAACTTTTGGATTTAGATTAAGCAGATGATATAGTTTTGATTTGTGATGGCCCAGAAGAGATGCAGAGAGTGTTGGACTGTTTGGTGAGTGAAGGTCGCAAGGTGGGTTTGGTTATTAATTGTGGAAAAACTGAAATAATCAATATGAATATGGATAATGCGCAGGAATGTGTAATTGGAGGTATGGTTGTAAAGCAAGTTGATAGGTTTAAATATTTAGGTACTTATTTAGCCAAGGATGGTTCTTTGAACTTTGAATTCGAGGAAAGGTTAAAGAAGGCTAATCAGGCAATGGGAATGCTTAAAAATATTTGGAATAATAACAATTTCTCTGTGCATACAAAAATCAAACTTTATAAGGTAATGGTTAGGAGTATCTTAATTTATGGACACGAGTCTTGGTACAGCACAGTGACTATGGAAAATAAATTCTTGGTGTTTGAAAATAAAGCACTTAGAAGAATATTAGGAGTTAAGTGGTGGGAAAGGATACCAAATAGTAGAATTAGAGAAATAACGGGAGTGCAGCCGGTCGATGAATATGTTAGATTCTCACGATGGAAGTGGCTAGGACATGTGTATAGGAGACAGGGAATAGTACGAGGTACACCAGGGTGGGTGGCACTTGGTAGGAGAGGTAGAGGAAGGCCAAAAGAGACGTGGGTGAGGACAATGAGACGGGAAGCTGGAGATGAATGTTGGGGAGCTCTTGAGGAGTTAGCACAAGATAGGATGTGGTGGTGTGAGTTCATCGAGGCCCTATGCATCCCCGAGGGTGCCACAGGAAATGATTGATTGATTGATTGATATATATATATATATATATATATATATATATATATATATATATATATATATATATAATTTTTTTATCGTTATCATTTTTTTTTTTTTATTGTTTGACCTTACATTATTTATATAAAAAAAAAACTAATCCATAGATCCTAAAACTAATCACCTAACAGACAAATCGCTAACCTATTCTAAATCCTAAGAGACAAATATCTAGACCTACATTAATGGTAGAAATGCCTCGACCAAGAGAACACCATCGACTGCAGATATGTAATGCCTTTCTACATTACATACCTGCACTCATCACCTGCTGACTGTCAGTCGAGGCACAACCTAATATAGGGGACATCAGTATATGAAAGAGAACCAGACGAGTCAGGAACATTTCCATATACCTCAGCTGTCGGCCCTAATTAGCACAACTTAAACAAGATGGTATAATGTATTTACATAATTTGTACAAAAAAGTGAAGTACCTCGCCCAACAGACCACCATCGACTGCGCGTGCCCAATACCTTTCTATATTGCACACTTGCACTCATCAGCTGGTGACTCTCAGGCAAGGAACGGGGTTTAATGTAGGGGACATCAATATCAGAAATAGATCAGTGGGAAGGAGGAACTATTTCAAATATGTCAACTGTCAGCCCTAATTAATAGGACAATATATAGGTATTTACAGTCGATAAAAACCATAACCATACAGTAGTCACATCACTCTGATCAGTCCGGTCTCTCTCAAGAAAGCCATCAATTTATCAGTCATAACAATGTCCCTATCACCCACGATGGTGGAGAGGGTGAAGGAAACGTCTGCTGCGCCACAGTAATTTTAAGCTCGTTCACGAATACATTGCCGACAGCGCAGGATGATATGACTGATAGATAACACCGCATCACAGATGTCACATTGCGGTGGGAATCGTCTTTCCATATAGGGTTTCATTTGCGTTAGGATGGTGGCATTAAGCCGCAAACGAGCCAACACTTTTTCTTCCAGGCGACTGGGAGGGTTGGCAATGTCCCAGTCGCCCAGGTATGGCTTGCATGTTGGAATATTTAATCTGGTCCACTGACCTTGCCACAGAAGATTTATTGATTTCTTTCCGAGAGAGAGACACGACCGTAGATCACGAGAAACGTCCCAAGTCTCCTCGAGCTCTACAGCTGACTTTGCAAGTAAGTCAGCCTGCTCATTGCCGTAAATACGACAATGACCAGGCACCCAGATCAGCGTGAATGACTTGTTACATGAATGCAGTTTATTAACAATGCGGCCCTGGATCTCATTAAAATCCGTAGTGCAAGAAGCAACCGCCTGAAGGGTTGATTTCGAGTCTGAAAATATGACAAATGAGTCATGCCTAGAACTTAGAGCATAGTCTATGGCTTTGTCAATAGCAAAAAGTTCGGAGGTAAACACAGATGTATGAGTCGGCAACCGATACCTGAGGGCACATTCGGTCGACCACAAACTAGCACCCACACATTCACTCGACTTGGAACCGTCGGTGTACAATTGATGGGACCCCAAGTGACGAATGATGATGTTACGAAACAAGTGGTGGACCTCCGCCTCCGATGCCTTGGCCTTTGGTGCTGGGAGCCATGATACATCTACAATAAAGCCGAGTATCTCCCAAGGCGCTATATTTTTTTACACCAACTTGTCACAGTCACTGAGGTCCACACCAAGCTCCTGAGTCAGTAAGTGGAAGCTAACGGCAAATGGCCGACGCACTCCCCGCATAAGATAGTGGTATTGACGCAGGAGGGTACAGGCCACATTGCCGATATTACTTTTCCTTCCTGTTCGTATGCCAGATGGTTTCGGCGAATACAGAGGGGAGGCACATTCGCCTCCACTTCCATACGAGCTACACGGGTGAAGAGATGAAAGAGTGGAAAACTGATAATAATAAAAACGCTGAAAACCTGGCGGTAAACTGATTACTGCCCACATCTTAACTCCCTGGCTTGTAGGATTTTTATACAGTCAAGAAACTTGTCCACCACTGACCCGAATAAAGTTCGCAACTCAAGTTTGCTTCCACATTTCGTAATTTGACTCTAGACTGTTTACTTAATGCAGTTAATTTAATATAAAATACTCTGGTGGTACATTATATACTTTCTGTATTATCTACTGTACTTGGATTCGTTTTCTGGTCGCATTCAGAACCCATTACTGAATCATTGACATGCTAATTTTGCGCACACTGCAACAGTTAATTTGTACCGTTCTGTTCGGTAGCAGCAATATCCTAATATTTATTCCATGAAAACCTAACTTCGTAAAAAAAAAAAAAAAAACAAAAAAAAAACAGTGGTGGCAGCATGTAATAACCCGACCAAGGTCTTTTTATTAATGTGCATCAAAAGTTATTATTTTACCAAATATCCGAGCCATTCAGTCAGTTTTGTTACATATTTTATTCGTAGGGAACTATCACTAAAAAGTTATAAATACTGTGAAAATACAGGTACGGCTTGAACTCTGAACTAGTATATTAATTTTGTTAAAACTCAGGGCAGCTTAAAATTGTATTCCCCAGCTTGCGATTATTTAACACACACACACACACACACACACACACACACACACACACACACACACACACAAAACGAAGATAAGAATAAAGTGATGGTTGCTGTTAGAGACGCCATTTAAACTGTGACCTGTTGATGAACGTAGATAGATAAAAGTAGTGAACGAATATAGGCGTCAGAGTATGGTGTCAGAAACAAAAAGGAAGATGAAGAGGATTCTTAAAATATGGTTGGTTGTATGAATGCTATGATACAGAAGAGAAAACTGTGTACAAAGGCTGCAGAAAGATACATGGAGTGTTAGTACCTGCAATAAAGTATGAGTGTTAGACATTAGTTTGGCATTAAAAACAAAAATCATGACTGACATCGGAGGAAATAAGGGTGATGGAAATGTATGTTGAAATACCGATTGAACAAAATAAGAATATTGTACTGAAAAGATATAATCCCGAAAAATGTGAGGGTAGAAAGCTTGAGAGGCCAAGAAGGTGTACTATATAAACGAATTATTAAGTGACCGAGTTTAACTAGAATCTATCCCCTACCTTAGGTGGCGTCTGGAGACAGAATAAGACACGCTGGTTAGCTCCACAAAGGGTATCTATACCTTAACAATGCTAACACTTCTTTACTGTGTTTGAAAAATAAATTATGGAAAATACCCTCTAGGTTACACGACGTCACTTATATAAAAGGTTGCAAACCGTCACTAGAAATATAATAGTTAAGGACTAAAAATGAAATAATCTCAACAAATACTTCCGGCACGGATTTAAGAACAGTCGGTCATGCTTTACAATCTTTAATTCATTCAGTAAAATAACGTATTTCTCATTTTATTGTAACAACTTCCAGCCGTTTTTATTCAGTCTAGGGGAGACATTATGGACTAGAAGGGTTAGATACAGCCTACAATAACTCCTGGAGGTCTATCGTAAGCTGAATAAAAATCGTTTGGTGTATACAAGAATGCAGTACAAGATGCATCATCGGACCGAAGAGGATAATGACATTACAGATATGTATGATAATATTAAATCCATTGATGTAATCTATCGAAATTTCCAAAACGCATTCGATAAAGTTGCCTACAAAAGACTTCGTGAGAAACTTAAAGCCAATGTTTTCTGCAATATGGGAAAAAAAAGTTTGGCGTTATCATTTAGTTTATTAATTTTATGGTAACGATAACATGCCTGACAACTACCTCATCATGAAGGACGTTAGCTTAAATGAGAGAATTCATCCATCCATCATCCAATCATTTGTTGCCCCTTGAGGAGCGTAGGAGCCCGGGGATAGGCAGGTTGGTCCTGACATTTAAGAAGAGAATGACCAGCCTCACTCATCCCTGAGTGGCACTACATGAGTAATAAATCCCAACCACTCCTTGGATATAAACGTCACCGGCTCAATCCGATTGGAGCACCTTAATTACTCACTAAATGAGAGAAAAGTGTTAAAAATATGCTTTAACCAGGTCCAAAAGCCTTTCCAGCTAAGGTTTCAACTCTGTCACAAGGATGGAAGATTGAGGTGGCAACGAAGGTGGAATTGTTGGGTTGGTAAGAATGTGTAAACTTGTGCCAGGAGTGGTAGTGATGTGTTCTTGTGAGGTGACTGAGGGCTTGGTAGTGATGGGAGCTGTGACAGGCGGTAAGGCGTGGAGTTTGGGAGTGGAAAGGTTGTGTGTGTGTGTGTGTGTGTGTGTGTGTGTGTGTGTGTGTGTGTGTGTGTGTGTGTGTGTGTGTGTGTGTGTGTGTGTGTGTGTGTGTGTGAGAGAGAGAGAGAGAGAGAGAGAGAGAGAGAGAGAGAGACTAATGATGGACACATTCGACATGACAGATGCAGCTGTACCAGGTTTAATTACAGATGGTGTGATAGTAAGAGATGTGCTGATGGTAAGCTGAGACACAGCGACAGAAAATTACTACACAGGTGGGGAAAGAAGGCCTTGCGACTGCTGTGGAAGAAATGTAGACGGTGACATGAAGGGCGACATGCAGATATTTAGCCGTGAAGCAATTCTTCCTTAAATTCTGTGCGAACTTAGCCAAGACCCAAGCAGTGTTGATGTAACTTAGTGTATTAGTTGTATAGCCCAGATGTGCTACCCCACATTGTCTACACTACAGTCTCAGTGCGATAGGTATGTTACGTGTCTATTCATTATTCTCATTGCCTTTGAATTAAGCTGCTTTTCTTATATACACTCACTTCCTTTTAAACCATCATATCCAGACGCCTCTCTTTCCTAATTCTTGGTGCCTCTGTATGACTTTCTTCAGCTCCAGAAGGACCTCTCTGTCTGAAGGGTTGAAAAGAAATCCATTAACCTCTCTATTACGAAAACGCTCCAGTAAGCTCGAGTCTTCAAAAGTTAGGAAGAATGAGAGAGAGAGAGAGAGAGAGAGAGAGAGAGAGAGAGAGAGAAGGGGGGGAGACGTCATGGTAATTGAAGGATTTAACCTTCCATGAGCGAGTTTCCTTTGATCCTATGTTTTACTATCCTTTCAAGAGCTTCCTGTTGTTTCATTCCTGTCCGCCTTTCATTCTAAAGTGTTGCCTTTCTTTCTCCAAGTAAAATCCTCAGCCAAGACTTCTTTAGACAGACTCGGAAAATGTCTCTGGATATTCGCCCAAAACTGCGAAGACAAAGATACGGATTTTGCAGGCTCAGTGCGTACCTCCTCCACCCCAGTGCCGCTGCCAACGACTGCACTCCGCCCTCGACACTGACACACGGTCCACATAAGTCTCACCACCGTATGCAGACAGTAAAAAGCATTTCCCTCACTGTGTCATGTTTAGCTTCATGTGCGGCACCCGGCGGGAACGACGTCAACTTAGCTAGAGAACTGCCACCAGAATCTGTTGACCTACGAGGTACGAGTCGATCCTCAGACGGTTGTTAGTTTGAGAGGAAGATGTTACTTTGCTTTCTAACCTCTTACGGTGGTGTGGGATTGAAAAAAACATATGGCTGTCTCTTAATATCATTCATAAAATTCATTTTTCACCATCCTGCTGCTTATCCTCTTATATCCTTGGCTTCATTAATCTTGTCGCCATGCCTGTCCTTGTTATCTTTCTGTTCCTATTATTTGTATTCTTACCAAGTATTTCCATTTTTTGTTTTATGTCTTGAAACTTTCACTTTTTTTTTCTAATCACGCCCAAACCTTCTCGACTTAAACGGTTCCTCATAAATTTCAGAGTCACCATGCTGTATTTTGAGTCCCGACTCTTCATTACCGAGAATTATCTTTTGTATTTCTTCCGTTTTCCCTTTCCTTTCCATATAAGGAATAGCCCATTCTACCTGTAATCTACTTCTCCATCTTTTAAGTTCCATTACCTTGAAATCTAATATGTTGCCGTGTTCCTCTCTTCCTGGTCTTTCTCATTTTCTCTCTCCTTTCTCAACCTCATTTAGGTTCTCATCACATTCCAAGAATTCCCTCAAGACCGCAATCTCGCAGGCAGGCTGAGTTTCACCCATGGCGAGGTGGGCAGGAGCTCCAGCAAGTCGTTAGTGCTTGACGCCTCACAACACCCTCAATGAATTAATAATCTTTTTTTTTTTTTTTTTTGGCATATAAGTAACACTTAACACCTTTAGGTACGGCCGTGTTTCTCGGGTGTGATATATATGTACGAAAATTCAGAGACAGAATGTATCAAAGGTAATGTATGGACTGCGGACGTTATGATCACCGTCTGAATCCCGGCTATTTTGAGTAACACTGAAGGAATTATTCGACACTCCCTATTCACAGCTAGTCATTGGTCCCACTGATGCCGAAAGAATCATTCACAATACCATATTACCAGATCGTAACAGGACATACCATGTGTGTCACAGTAAAAGCTTTGATGCAGACGTCATCCAGAGGGTGAAGAAACATTGTATGGGTACTAAACCGAATATGTGTCTAGGGACGGATGCATAAAAATAAATACGTACGCAAAGCCTTTTATTATCTCTTCATATTCATTCCGTCATATAATTTTCCTTATCCACAAGTATCTTGCAGTCTTCAGTAGACCTGTATGCATTTTACGCTATTTCTCTGTAGATTTTTGATGCACAGATCAACCATTTCCAAAACCATTCTGATCATCACTCACCACACACCGGCCTTACTTTACCTGTTACGATTCTTCCATATCCCTCACCCACAACATTCATCAACTTTATTTCTGGATATGTCAGTTTCATATACTCAAGAACACAACCACAATCATCTTACACTGCACTGGAATAGCTCCCATTCAACAAGGTCTTTTGTCATAATCATTTCACGCAAAAGGGGCCACTGAACTATTTCAGTTATTTCTATCATTTCTTTATACACCTCGTCAGCACCTGAGGCCTTACATGCTTTTCACAACATTCATCACTTCTTGCGTAGACTCAAGCTCCGGTTCAATTTTTTCCTTATTCCGACACCCCTCAACCCAGTCTCTTCATTCCCATTCATCAGTATAGTTTCCTTCCATTTTCACTTCTGATATTTTTCCATTTTTTCACACACACATCCTACATTTATGTAACTCTTTCCTGATCTTTAAATACGCATTCATTTTTTAAAGAATATGGCGAACAAGAAATATTAAAGGAATATTCTATACCCATACCTATTCTCTCTCTCTCTCTCTCTCTCTCTCTCTCTCTCTCTGTATATATACTGTATACGTACAGTATATATATATATATATATATATATATATATATATATATATTGGAGTAAGAAACGAAAATGGGGTGCGATTTGGAAACTTTCGTTAAGCAAATAACCTTATAATTGGTGGAACTATCTCTGAGCATAGAAAAACACATAAGACTACTTGGATTTCACCATGTGGTAAATATTGTAACCAGACTGACCACATTGCAATTAGCAGAAGGCATAGGAGTTACTTGCAAGATGTTTGCGTAAGGAGGGGGGTAGATGTAGGTAGTGATCATCAACTTGTTGTGTCAAAAATTAAAATAAAACATAAGAGAAACGTTAATGGTAATTGTACAGGAGGTAATAATTATGATTTTGATGAGATGAGAAGTGATGAGAATCACGAAAGAAAAGTTTCGGTGGGACTGCAGGAACAGGTTTCTAGTCCTGCAGACTTTGATGGAATCTGAAGACAATGATATTAATCAAATGTGGAGAGAGGTAAAAGAGGTTTTGCATGAGAGTGCTAAGGTTACTATGAAGATAAAGAGAAAAGCGAGAAGGAAAAAGTGGATGTCAGATGAAACATGGAATTCAGTTCAGAAAAGGAAAGAGGCTAAGTTAAGAAGTGAAGAACAACATGTTGATGATCTGGTAGTTGAAGTACTTAGAGCAAAGTACTGGAGTTTAGATTCTGAAGTAAAAGACTCGTTAGGGGTGATAAGAGGAGGCTATATGATGAAAAGGCAACAGAGACAGAAATTAAAGTAAGTAAAAATGACGGTCAGAGCACAAGAGCAGCGTATCAGGCCATAAATTAGTTAACTGGGACTGAAAAGAGAAGGAAGGAAATACCTGTACGAGATAGAAATGGTAATTTGATGACTAAAAATTTGGACATAAAAGGAAGGTGGAAAGAGCACTTTGAATCTGTTCTAAATAGACCAATCCCAACTGAAATGGACATTTTGCTAGCTGAGAGAGATTTGCAGATAGAAACAGGGGATGTAACTTTGGAAGAGGTAGCAAAATCTATATAGGAGTTAAAGAATTTTAAGGCCCCAGGAGAGGATGGAATACTTCCTGAAATGCTTAAGGTGGAAAATGACGATTTGATGAATGCGCTTTTGAAACTTTTTAACGTGGCTTGGGATAATGGTGGAATTCCAGAAAAGTGGAAAAATGGAGTGATTATAAAAATACCAAAAATGGGAGATTTAAGTGTGTGCGGCAATTGGAGGGAGATAACTTTGACACCTGTAGTTGCAAAAGTCTTTTCCAAAACCGTGTAGAACAGAATAGAGCCAGTAATTGACAAAATTTTAAGAGAAGAACAAGCGGGATTTAGAAAGGGTCGAGGTTGTAATGATCAGATTTTTATTGTAAGGCATCTAATGCAACAAGCTAATGAGATGAAAATGCCACTTAGAATGTGTTTTGTGGATTTTGAAAAGGGTTTTGATAGTGTTTCACGTGGAGCTATGTTGAAAATTATGAGATTCTATGGTATACCAGAGTAGTTTGTAAATATTATTAGAAGCCTGCATGAAGGTACTTTTTGTAAGGTAATGGTGGGTGGTTCTTTGAGTGATCCATTTAAAGTTAGGTCAGGAGTGATTCAAGGTGGAGTTCTTTCGCCATTGCTGTTTGTTTTGGTTATGGATTATGTTATGAGAAAGGTTGTAAGGAGAACAGGTGCAGGAATTAACTGGAAAGAAAATAAGAAGCTGATGAATTTGGACTATGCTGATGATACTGTACTGATATGCGGAGTATTTACGAGATGCAGAGGGTGCTTGATTGTCTGGTGGAGGAAGGAGAAAAAGTGGGATTGGTAATAAATTGTGGAAAGACTGAAGTTATTAATATGAACGTGGAGAACCAAATCGATTGTGTAATTGGGAATAATGTGGTGAAGAATGTAGAAAACTTTAAATATCTGGGAACGATTGTATCTTCTAATGGATCATTAATGGAGGACTGACTCACTGCCAATGATCTATTACCGGTGAGAAAATGAACTACGATAAGTCGTAAATCAGGGAGATCTGCATGCCGAGAGAATAAAACTGCTTTATGAACATAACTTACGATAAATGAGAGGCTGGATGACAGAGAATGAGGTTGCTTCCACGTGTTAAATGGCGCTAATCGGCTGGAGCAAGTAATAGCGAAGCTGTTGTCACTGTTTAATTTTCTACTTACCTACCTATGTGGTAGGTGGGGGCGCTCACCATCAACTCACTTGTTTGACTGTATTCTTAAGAAATTTCTTAGCAACAGGCTGTCACAGGACTATAGAAAGAAATGTGATGTACCTAAGTTGGTGAAATATGTTAAGATGCCATTTTATTGTAAAATTAGTTATGAGTATCGTAAGTTAGTTATGAACATTTTAAGAAATAGTTTCCCTGCCGTAAATTTTAGGATTATCTTTACCAACGATTTCAGAATAAGATCTTTTTTCAACTTCAAGGATCGTGTGCCGGACCCTCTGTGCTCGAATATTGTTTACAAGTTCACTTGTCCTAGTTGTCAGGCTAGGTATGTGGGGTGCTCTAGTAGGGCATTCCGAATACGAGTATTCGAGCATATTGGGAAAAGTTACAGGTCTGGAAAGTTTTTGCATAAGATGTCCTTCTCTGCTGTTAGGGATCATTCACTGAACAATGATCACCCTTTCACGCTGAATGATTTTCAAATTATTGGTAGGTTTGGGACTCACGGGGACGCATTATTGGAAGAAAAACTGTTAATTAAAAAGTTTGTTCCGGAACTAAATATTGTAAATAATACTTAGTGGTTTGATGAGGTTTCTGTTTCTGCTTCAGTGTTCACTACTCTTTGTTACGTTGCCGATGTCTGACCTGTCATTTGACATAGTTGTACCAGTTCCTTACGAGCTCTATTCAGCTTAAGTGTCTTGGGGGCTTTACTTCCGATTGGTGAGCTTTATATTTTTTGTGCATTGTTTTTGTGTATTGATTTTATATGTGCATTTTTGCTGTAGTTTCCTTTTCTTGTCTTTATTTATACTATACGAAGACTATAGATTTGATAAGTTTGGTTTATATATATATATATATATATATATATATATATATATATATATATATATATATATATTTTTTTTCTTTCATGTTCTTCATTTTAATAATACATATACAGTATATAGAAAATTATTAACTTTAGATCCTTATATGTTGTAGTACAACGAGTATTTTTATTTGGTAGGATCACACATATGTACCCTGATGATGGCCATGTGAAGTGTCCGAAAATTCGGAGAAATATATCGAAAGAAAATGCTGGCGGGTGTCATCTCCATCCTTATTTGTCTTATATATATATATCAAATATATATATAAATATATATATATAGATATAAAATATATATATAAATAAATATAAAATATTTATGTATATATCTATCTATCTATCTATCTATCTATCTATATATATATATATATATATATATATATATATATATATATACTGTATACACTTAGTGGTAGGTGGTGGCGACCATCATCCACTCACTTGATATAGCGCTGCCTACTTCTTCCTTAGCCTTAATCATTCTTTTTATGTGCCTGCCCTTCTCTCCTCCTATTTCTCCCAACTTTCCTGTCACCTCTTATTGCTTTTCTTTCCTTTACAGGTGGCTTTACATTGAGTGACAAGACAAATAGTTTCCCGTAAGCCAAGACACCATTTACGACGCTGGATGATAACCATATAACCAAACCATACGTGCTCCCTACGTGTCAACAAGTGGGTTGGTGGAGGGTTAGTGCCCCTCCCCGTAAACCAAATAACTCAAAGTCAAATGGCCACCCCTTAAGAAATTATGGCTTCTGGCAATAGATAGATAGATAGATATACTCTCAAGTGTCATGCCTTCAGAGTAAATGTAGAAAAAAGTAAAGTGATGATTAATGAGTGAGAAGGCGACTCCCAGTGCGATGTTAAGTGAGTGGAGAGAGACTGGACTTGGTGAGAGAGTTCAAATGCCTGACTAAAGTGACAGAAAATAGAGGAAAATGTGAAAAAAAAAAAAAAAAAAGTGGAAAGTAGGGTGACATAAGGAAGGAAAGTAGCTGGTGCAATGAAAGCCTTGATAAGAAACAGAGACTTGAGTGTGGCAGCTGCACGAGGCTTACACGAAGAAGTGTTAGATGAAAATGAAAGTCAAGAGAAGAGCAGTGGAGATGGGACTGCTGAGGAGTGTACTTCGTATGTTGAGTACTGATGGTGGATAGGATACGAAATAATGCGATTCGTGATAGATGCGGTGTGAGGAAGTCTGTGGACACATTAATCAAAGAGGGTGTACTGAGAGGGTATGGTCATGTGGAGACAATGGATAACAATTGAGTGATGAAAAGGGTATATCTGAGCGAACTTGAAGGATTATGGATGAAATATTGGATTTTGTTGCAGCCTCTTACATGTCCAAGTATTAATAATTAGGTTAAGTTTACCATCGATCACCGACATTTATTTTAAGTCACTATTGACCAAATTCTAAAAACCCGATTTATGGCTCTTAACCACCATGGGAAAAATCGGAAAATATCTAAGAAATATTTGGTAAAAAACTTTATTGGATCATAGAAGGGGTTCCTCGAATCCAACGAGGGGAGGGGAGAGTGGAAAATGGGTCTATCTATCCACCCATTTAACACCAGACGCCTTAATCCCACAAGGAGAGGACGCAAACAAATCACCTTCACTTGGCCCTTTCCTCTGCCATTTGGCTGCCTTTTCTCCGACTCGCACTTCCCTCTCTCGTATATCTCTCCATCCATCCTTCCATATCATCCTTGGTCTCGCTCTCCCCTTCTTCCCCTCCACCTCACTCACATACACTCTCCTAGTTAGTCTCTGACTGAAATACTTTAACTTACTGCGTCAGGTCTGCAGTATCATATTGAATGTCTCTTCGCCGCACTGTTGCATCTTTGTCTCTTTTCTATCGCTACTTCAATGGTCACTGCTCCTCTGAACTGTCTGCTTACATCCCTCCACCACTACCACGGGTGCGTAGCACCCGTCTAGCAAAAAACTCATCCCTTTTCTGTCCCTCTAATGCAAGAGTTAACCGTTACTCCCAGTCCTTCATTAATGCAACAGATCAACTCTGGAACTGTCTCCCTCTGTATTTCTTACTTCCTATGATCTCCAGTCTTTCAAACTCAGTGTGTCCAGGCATCTCGAAAGGAATGGATCTTGAATTTGGCTCTCTTTTGTTTTGTTTTTGTTTTTTCTTGGAAGGAACGGTTTGCTGGCTCCTGGCCTTTGGTTCCTTCTTTCTTGCATTTAAAAAAATACTTGTCTGGAAGAGACATAACAATGAACAAGAAGCACCAAATAGCACTCCACAAAATGATACACGTCAGTTAAACACACACACACACACACACACACACACACACACACACACATAATTGGCATTAATATCATAACAATTAAACCTATTCCAGAGCCCTGTGCCTTCAGAAAATTACACATTCTTCTATTATATATTTGAAAAAGCAGAAAAGAATGAAAAAAGAACAAAACTGAGTATACCAACGATATTGATTACATACAAAAAACTACACAATGCCCAGTTTGCTACACACACACATCAAAACTCTTTCCAAACAGTACAAAGTAAAGTAACCCGTATCATCACATGATCCACACAGTTAACACCAACAGAACACCAGGGCACACTCTTGAAAATCCTAAGAGTCAAGGACCAGTTACTGCCTCAACACAACGTCCTCCAGACACTTGTCAGTAAATGCTTCAGAAAGCAATCCATTCCTCCATCGCCCAACCCTTTATTGCCCCATCAGGAACGTACATGCCTGAAACTGTGCTACTCAGTTCTGACATTTAAGGAAGGTGACGCCTCACTATCCCCTGAGTGGCATGAAGTGGGCAGTAAACCCCAACGACCTTCAAATGTAAACTATTACAGGTTTCATCTGGTTGTAGTGCTGTAACCCACTAGACCACCAGGCATCATTTGGTTATATGGTTACCAACCAACGTAATAAATGGTTACGTGGTTACAGAAAATCATTTGGGTTGTCACTCAGTATAGAATCACCTGAAGGCAGCACAACATAAAATGGATGGTGAGCGCTCCCACCTACCACAAAAACAATCACATCCAGAAAATTGAAACTGTCCCATAAAAATGCGAAAACATCTACAGCGACATTCCACCTAATATAACTTCATACACGTACAAGCAGCAGCTCCACACTTATTTTGCCGACCATGGAAACAAAAGTCTGTTTCCAAACTGCCTTCTCAGAACACACTTTCACTCACGACCGACTCAGAAGCACTGATTTAAACATGATAAAGTGAATACATAGGCTAACTGCAGTGCTGACACCAGCCATCCCCATTACAAACAACATTTCGACAAGTCTTAACCCTGGTAATCTCGGGTCTCACAGACCCACTCACCTCCCTCCCTTATTTTATTCTTTAAGACAATGTTGTAGGGGAGCTACAGCCCAGCCATCTTGTGTAGCTGCATTTGGCACTCAGATGTCACGAGGAAAGTAGCTGTCGCCCTGCTGTCTTTAGTAGTTACTTACCTGTAAGGTAGGTGTGGGTCTTCTAGACTCATAATTACCTTTACACTACAACCTGGAGTAACTATTACCCAAATGATCATTGTCCTCGAACTGTAGTGAATTCAACCTTCCATCTGAAAGATAAAAGACTGTCTATCTGTCTATCTATCTAATGTCAGACGCCTCAATCCCGTAAGGGGTGGCCACAAACAAATCGCCTCCTTGTCGCCCTGTCCCCCGCCATTTCACTGCCCTGCTTCCACCTCAAACCTACCCCCATCCTCATTGTGGTGGATGGGGGCGCCCATCATCCACCCACTTAGCGTAGTGGTACTCTGTTTTTAGGGTAGCGCTACACTGAATGGCAAGCCAAATGATTTCCTGTGAACCAGGAAAACATTTACAACGCTGGGTGGTAACCTTATAACCAACAAGTGGGTCGGCGGAGGGTTAGTGCCCCTCCCCGGAAAACAACTAACTAAAAATACGAACATGATAAAAGACTGATAACCTATTTATAATAAACAATTTACACACAGAGGAGGTCTAGAAATGCAATCTTGTTTTCCCAGAAAATTTTGCAAGAAGTTTTTCAACAACTTTTTAAAATTAGCAAATATCAAAAAATTCCCCCCATTGTCGTATCTTATATCCTGAAAGCATTACTTTTTAGTATTATGTCAGTTAAATAAACTTAATTTTGTAAATATGCAGTTTGTTTCATTTTTCTTTAGCTGGGACTCCTGAACCCATGATTACGTACAGTGTACAATAAAATATGATTACCTGTCGAGGGGGAGAACATATAAATATCCGTCAGCCTACCTGTCTATCTATCTCTCTTACAGTCCGTCTATCTTTGCCACACACCTCAATCCTGGGGAGATGATCACAACAAAATACCCCCCTGTCAACCTGTACTCTTTCATTAGGCAACCCTCCCTCCAGTTCACACCGGCATCATTCATGAACTGTATCTCCCCACTCTGTCTCTCCACCTCATGCTAGGTCTCCTCCTTCCCTTCTCCACCCTCATATTTCTCATATATACACTTTTAAGTCGTTCTCTCATTCTCCATTCTGTTTACATAAACAGATCATCTCAAGGAATTTCTTCTAACACTTACTTTCCAGCACATCCACAACGATACCACAACGTTCCTTAACTTTCCCATTAGCCTGTCTGTTTCTTCATGTAAACACTCCTCATACCTTACCCATTGCCATTCCTCTCATGTGATTTGTGTCCTTCCAACTGAGCCCAGCCATCACTTCCATATGTTAGAGTGAGGATCGCAATACTATCGTGCAATGACAGCGTAAAATTTCTATATGCCGTCACATAATCCAGTATCTACACGTGATTTTCTGTAACAACAATAGGGTTTACATTTAATATTCCTCCATGTAACGTTTTCCACTCTCTATTAGCCATCTCCCATATTGTTCTCCTCTCCAGGTTTGATTTACAGGCTCATTCATCGAAGATTCTTAGCCTCATCTTCTCAGTATGCCAGTGATTCCCAAACTTTCTTGGCCCGTTTCTCAAAATTTCCTTTGAGTTATTGGCCCCCCCTCTCTTACTGCGGGTTGTCCTCTGGGGTGATTTTCTTGTCGCTGGTACAGCCGACAAGTATCAGTCTAATCATTCGCCTACGTGTTCGTGTTATAATCACCTTAGCATTTCCACACTAATCTCATTCACTACTGTCAACTATTCACCCTTAGTTTAACAACTGCTATTCTAGTTTCCCTCACTGAATACATCTGTGTGAGGAATGTATTTGTTTCCTGTGCGAATGTTTACCATGTAGAATATTTCACATATTCTCCAAAGACAGGCTAATTGATGGATGTGAAAACAGACAACAGACAGCATTGTTTATTGTCGACGAATGCGTACAATTATATTTCGGTCAATTTTCATCGGGCTACAACGACTGAACTGAGCAATAAATAACTTCACTCATGCGACAGCGGTTAAAGAAGACTGAGTTTGGAAATACGGCTCAGAAAATGGTGCGCATAAATTGGATGAGATGAGAAAAATAAGTCGTGACAGATGTGCGGTGAGAAGCTTTACTGATGTTAGGGCACAGAGGACTAGCGAGTTCTTATATGCTACAGTCACGAAGACTGGATATAAAAAGAAAATATATGAGGGCCTGATGGTGCGACGAAGCATGGAAGCCTATGAGGAGAGATTGTTCGTTCAGGTAGTGCAATGCGGTGATCAGGGAGCATTGGAATTTCCAAAATACGTAAGCGGATGGATTCGGTATGTATGGATATTAACAAGAAAAAATTATACTCTTTAAGAGTTCTGTGTGGCAGGTATCACAATATCACAACCTTAATAACCTGTAATTGTTGATTATTTCACCTGTTAAGAGTGTCGAGCAATTTAATGATGAAGTTACTGAGGTGTGGCCCATTTTCGCTTTCCACTCACGATAATTCTAATATTTGTTCGAAACTTTTTCTAGTGGTTGGGTTTTACCCGTGGCATATCATTATAGGTTTTTGGAACAAAGAAATAATTATTATAACCATCATCATCGTAACGTATTTCCATTTGTTTCACTGAGTAAGAAGTGAAACTATCCCTGACCTCTCATGATGTGGTGCTTTGAATGCTGTGTCACTGTTGTGTGCCTAGATAGGATTCTTATAATGGGACCGCTCTCGTCGAAAACAAAACCATATCGAGGTTGGTTAACGGCATTGGTGAAATACACTTTTTTTTTTTTTTATGCCAGGAATAAGGAACCAATAGCCAGTAGCCGGCAAATTGTTCTCTCCCAGGAAAAATAAACACACGGTAACTGAGAGACAGACTCAAGATCCATTCCTTTTGAGATGCCTTGACACACTGCGTTTGAAAGATTGGAGATCATAGGAAGTAGGAAATACAGGCAAAGGGAGACAGTTCAAGAGTTGACCTGTTGCATACATGAAGGACTGGGAGTAACGGTTAATTCTTGCATTAGAAAGTTGGACAGAAAAGGGATGAGAGTTTGTTGCTTGACGGGTGCTATGCCCCCGCCGGAGTGGTGGAGGGATGCAAGCAGACAGTTCAGAGGAGCAGTGACCATTGATGTAGCGACAGAAAAGAGATAAAGATGCAACAGTGCGGCGAGGAGACAGAGGTTGAGTGGAGCCAGCAAGAGAAGGAGAGTTAATGAGACGAAAAGCCTTTGACTCCGTCCTATTGAGAAGAGCTGTATGTGGGGAGCCTCCCCACACATGAGAGCTGTACTCTACACAGGGGTGAATGAAACCCATGTATAAAGTCAACAACTGTGCAGGGGTAAAGAAGGCCCGGAGTTGGCTTAGTACACCCAGTCTCTGGAAGCAGATATTACAAGTGAGGTAATATGTTTTATCCAAGATAAATCTAAAAAGAATGAAACCCCAAATATGTTTAAAGATGATGCAGGATTTAGTTGTATATTGTTAAAAAATAAATGGGACTTCTGTGGAAGATTTTGTCGGGTTGATAGATGTAAGAACTGAGTTTTTGATGTATTAAAAACAATATTACTTTGACCCCAATTAGAGATATAAGCCAAGTCAGATATTAGGAAAGCCATAGCCTCATCCCTTGTTTGGTGAAGTAGTTGTTGAGATGGACGTTGCGGGAAGCGTATGGAAAGGTGACGGATGGAGTCATCAGCGTACTAGTGAATAGGGTTAGATGTACAGCTTAGAAGGTCATTGATGAATAAAAGTGAGAGAGCTGGTGATAGGACAGAGCCCTGAAAAATATCACTATTGATAGCTCTAGGAGAAGAACGGTGTCCGTCTACAACAGCAGCTATAGAACGACCAGAAAGGAAGCTAGGGATGAAGGCACAGATAGAAGGACAGAAGCTGAAAAAGGGCAGTTTGGAAATCAAAGATTTATGCCAGACTTGAGCGAAAGCCTTTGAAATGCCAAGTGCAATAGCAAAGCTTTCACCAAAGTCCAGAAAGGAGGATGATCAGGAGTCTGAAAGGTAGGTGAGAAGATCGCCAGTGGAACATCCCCGGCAGAAACCATATTGACGATCAAAAGGAAGGTTGTGATAGGAAAATGCTTTATTTATTTATTTTTTTTTTAAAGAATAGACTTAAAAACTTTTTCCTGTTAAAACTATTTAGCGATAGTTGGAGGGATGGGAATAGTCATCCTTCTTTGGGACTGGGCGAGAGCAAACCTCCAGCAAAAAGGAAAGGTGCAAGTTGATAGATAAAGTCACTAGAGTTTACCTAGGCAGGGTGTAAGCACAGAAGCACAGTTCTTGAGGACAACAGGAGAGACCCCATCACGACCATATGCCTTACTATACCTCATACCAATTAATTTGGCCAGGCATGTATGGCAACACTGTTCCCACCGAGATTCTGATTGGCTGGAGGTGTTTGTTCGATTTCGTTGTTGCTAAAACTGATACTCTCTTTATTATCAGATGTGATACGGACTTTGTCGACAATACAATCATCAAAAGTAATAAGAAATCCGTTATATACTTAACAACAATGAAATCTGCGTAGGAAGATAGAAATATGAGTCAACAAATTATTATAACAGTCCAAGTCAAGGTCAGCATTCGAACAATTCCTTTAAATCGCCGACACTCGATAAAATTACAGAAAATTAAGGAAACCTGCTTAATCTAAGCGCTGGTGTAACACACATTTAAATTTTAAGTCCAGTCCGTACTATGATAATAGAGGAGATATAATGAAATAATTTTCCTTTAGCCTACTTTGATTTTCGCAATTTTTTCAAACCTCCCTCCCCGCACAACTCTTCTCTTCACCAGAATTTTTAATTATTCAGAGTTGTGGCACGATTTAAGGGTACGGACTGGACTTAAAATTTAAATGTGTGTTACACCAGCGCTTAGATTAAGCAGGTTTCCTTAATTTTCTGTAATTTTATCGAGTGTCGGCGATTTAAAGGAATTGTTCGAATGCTGACCTTGACTTGGATTGTTATAATAATTTGTTGACTCATATTTCTATCTTCCTACGCAGATTTCATTGTTAAGTATATAACGGATTTCTTATTACTTTTGATGATTGTATTGTCGACAAAGTCCGTATCACATCTGATAATAAAGAGAGTATCGGTTTTAGCAACAACGAAATCGAACAAACACCTCCAGCCAATCAGAATCTCGGTGGGAACAGTGTTGCCATACATGCCTGGCCAAATTAATTGGTATGAGGTATAGTAGTTAGGCCAGAGATGGCAGGAAATATATCAGTTGATGAAAATTTAATGTCAGCCATGAAGTCAGAGGGGGAATTGATGGAGGAACAGCACCGGAATCATCTAAGATGGTTTTGAGGAGAAAGTTTGAGTGAAGAGTTCTATTTGATCAGTAGAAGAAATAGTGCAGGGCCATCCGAATGGAAAAGAGGAAGGATGATGAAATCAAGTTGTTGGAAAGGCTTTTGGCAAGGTGCCAGAATGAGTGGGTAGAATTCGAGTTGGAGAGTTCAGAGCTTTTAGAATGAATGAAATTAATTTTAGCGGAGCGAAGAGCAGACTTAGCACGATTCCGGGCAGAAACATAAAAAAGATGGGATTCAGGGGTGGGTTGTCTCCGGTGCCTTTTGCAGGCCTTCTTGTTGTGGACGGGATTGGAACAAGCGTGATTAAACCATTTCTTTTTTTTTTTCTTTCTTTTTTTTGCATTAGTCAAAGGATATGAGATAGAAATGTATGCTTCCGTGCCCGAGAGAATAACCTCCGTAATGCGCAAGGCACACTCACATGACTCTCGGCCAAGGAAGCAGTAATCATTCTAGGGAACATCAAAGAAGTATTCTTGGTGTTAACTCCACTCATAACAGCGTCCTCGAAATCGAGGAGTCCTATAGTCTTCAATGGCATTATCTCGGATCGATCTTCCCACTTTCTTGGTTTCTTCTGCCTTGTTTTCGTTTGGCCCATCGCTGTTCAGTTTCACTTCGTGGTCTGTGTAAATGTCCATTGTCCTCCATAACGTGAGTGTTTGGAGGATTATTAATTTGAGGGGGTGAAGTTGCGTCTCCTAATTTTTTCCTTCCCATTTCTTTCTAGTTCCTTCTCTTCTTCCCCTTGCTTCTTCATTTCTACCATTTCCCTGATTGGCTTACTTCGTGGGGATGGGCCAGACGTTTTTCTTTTTGCCTTGGCCTTCTTTTCTTTTGTGCATGGTTTTCTTTCGGTGGGATCATCCAGTGCTCCTTCTGCTCCTTGTCGCCGTTTAACGATCCGTGTTTATCTCATTTTTGTAGGTTATTGACTTCATATTACTGCTTTTGTTTATATTTTACCTATATAACATGCGTTATTGTTTTTTCACGTATGTATATATTTAGAGTTTGTTGTGTTCTGGACTAGAGAAAAATTAGCAGCTGTTAAACACCTATGCCTGCTTTCTCTTGTTTCCATTGTGCTGAACGCTCTCTCTTTGTTGCAGTTTGAGTGCATGATTCTTTTTTCTAGATGTCCCTTGCCCTATGTCCTACTGATTGCCGATTTTTTTCGCTGATGTGACTCCTGGCGCACCTCCATTGCAGCGCCAACTTAGAAACTAGGTCTGTCCAGCAGTGGCTTTCGAAAAGACATCACGGAGGATGTGTACCTCTGTCTAAGAAAATGAGGAAGCCAAAATTCACATCCGAGGCTTCTCTGCTTGGATTTACATTTGACACCTCGCCACTCGGACGCAAGTCTGGAACTCTTGGCTGCTTTGCCCAGAGCACTGAGATGCGTCCACGAGGACACTAACCTGTGTCTTGGGGACGTACTTGGACACAACTTCCAGTCTTAATAATATCCCATTGCCTACCCTGAGCTAATGATGTCCAAGTGGCTAACATACATTTGCAGAAAAAAGAGCGATGCATCAGAGTTAGAGTGCTATAATGACTTTCTTTGTGTTCCTGTGTCTTTGGCAGAAGCGACAGGGTGCAAACATATACAGGCGCATGAAAGCACGTACTTCAGCCACCTACTTAACCCATTTGCGCCCAGCTTCCACAGTGTAGGACGGAGCTGGGCAATTTCAAAAATTAATGAAAGGGGAGAACCCCGGGGTAGGAAGTAATGAGCTTCGCGACTCTGAACCAATAGGCGGAGGGCGGTACGCCTAGTACCCTTCCAGCATAATATCTCACACAGGAACCACGGGAGCTAATGAGATAACATACCCAACACAGTTTGAGAATCGAACCTTGGACGAATATCACTCGCATCATGAGACGAGTACCTTAACCACTGAGCCACAATGGGTTGAAATTATATTACACAGGTTAATCGAAGGTAAGGAAGGGTCGAGGATGTTGAAAGTATTGGGCCACGATGGAGATTGGGATTTTCCATGTCAGAGCAGAAATGAGTGTGGTGAGTGGAAAAGTGAATGGGTTGGGCTGGGATGGTGGTGAGTGGAAAGGAGTGAATGGGTTGGGCTAGGATGGTGGTGAGTGGAAAGGAATGAATGGGTTGGGCTGGGATGGTGGTGGGTGGAAAGGAATGATTGGGTTGGGCTGGGATGGTGGTGAGTGGAAAGGAATGATTGGGTTGGGCTGGGATGGTGGTGAGTGGAAAGGAATGAATGGGTTGGGCTGGGATGGTGGTGGGTGGAGAGGTATACCAGGGAAAGTACATGAGGCGTCACGCAACTTAAAGGCGCCTAAACACCTCCTGGGGCTAGAATATGTATTCATCGATTACGATTATTTTCATCCTTCCTATATGACTCGAACCGGAATAAAAAGCTTCTACTGAATTGAAAATATTGCCGAAATCTTCTACCATGAAGTAATATTTGAAAATTCTTTGTGAAGGACGTTCTGAGGACGCATTGGTATCTTAAAAGAATGTTTGCGATCAGGAAGATGGCAAACTTGCCAAAAAAGTAAATGTTGTTTTGGGCATCATAGAAAAGCTGGCAACAGAAGTTAAATCCTTATCTAACTTCAAGTTTTTGACCATATGTCTGCTTCTGTAAGGTCTACATATTCCAAGCAATGTGATAAAGGTTGACGGAAAACTGTAGCTTTGATGGTGTCACACACACACACACACACACACACACGTGTATATGTATGCATGTATAGCTAGATTTAATGCTTTAGTATAGTGTTCGAGTACGCTCTGCGTGGTCAAAAGGGCAAAATCAAGTCAGTGGTGATGACCACTGCGTGCTGGAACGGTCGGGAACTCAGATTGACGGAGACTCTCTCCCACAAGCGGCCTCTTCGGTTGCGTTTGTTTCTTTTCGAGTGGCCAGGTTAAGAGCAGTAGCATGCCAATGTGACGGGGATCAGTCTCCACTCAGCCGACCGAAGCCCGACCTTCTTAGATTTGCCAAAATGCTCCTGGGTTATACATTAACAAGCTACTAGGTCAACTCTATACCACCAGTTCTCAAGGGTTATACAAACAATAAACTTCGAGTGGGAGGAAATGGGTATAAAAAAAAAAAAAAAAAAATAGAAATCTTCCCTTACAGAATAATCCTGAATCAGTTGGCATGTTATTCAACGAGCATATGGCCCTAATGTCATATTCCACAAAACTTAGCCCCCTTGTCCCAGGTTCAGTCCAATGTGGCTCTCCATAATCGTCCCTCTGAGCTCACAGTTCACTGGTTCGATCCCCTGATATTCTTGACCTTGACTTCCACACTGGGACCTTGACCTCCACACTGGGACCTTGACCTCCACACTGGGACCTTGACCTCCACACTGGGACCTTGACCTCCATACTTGGATTTTGACTCCCTCACTGGGGCCGGCTAAAAATTAATATGTACAATGAATAACAATTCTCCCTAATGCAAGTAATCCCTTCAGGTGATCGAGAATGTCTCAAAATAAACATGAGTTACAACACTCGGCCATTTCAATTAGAAACAGAATAACACATAGCACTACAGGCACATAGGTCTGCTCAAAATAATACATATTGTAGGGATAACATAGATGAAAAGTACTATAACAGATAAGCATGAATAACCCTATTCTAACCATGAAAAATATCACTGAGTCGGTATCATTGTGCCTCACAAAGTAACTACGTGAACATTAACTCACAACTATGGTGGTACCAATCTTAAGTGGCGGTTTGGGTGGGGCACGAACCTCTGTACAGTGGTGCCACGTGTTCCATACCCGCTATGTGAACGGCTCTCATATATGTAATAGGCATCACAATAAGATAAACACATAAGGATATAATGGTAACGTGTGTATTATAATATATGAAAGAACAGTAAACTGATTATGCGTAAAATATTTATACGGCAATACAGAAACGTGGCATAATTATTTTACAGTGTTGCTAAAAAAAAAAGGAGTCACTTTTATTGGCTGTTACCGTATTTCTGGGGTGGGTAATAATGTCACAATTATGATTATAAGATAATGTGCAGGAATATAAGCAAAAATATGCCAGTTTCTTAGTAAAAAAAAAAAATATACATTAAATCTTCGTGAGCGGCAACACTCCCACACACCCAGTCCGACCTGGTCATCTGTGAGGGATAGAGGAATAGGCCTGTTTGGGGACACCTCTTAAAAAAAAAAAACGTGCCAAGACTTTAACCTCCTGGGTGGTGTGGAAATAAAATCAAATTTACAATATGTACATTATAACGTAAAAGAATATAACCAAAATGTATCCTAAAATACCACAGACAAGAGAGAGAGAGAAGGGGGGGGGGGAAGGCGGACCACGGGCAGTGTTGAGTGCAGCTTAGTGAGAGATGAAGGAAGGGAGGGAAGGAAGGAGGGAGAGAGTGATTGAATGAAAACAAATCATGGCGCCACAACAACGAGGTCATCTGGCGCCATATGTAAAACAATAATATTTTTAAACATAATTAGATATAATAAAAACAAAATAAAGAAATGAAAGCACAAGTTTATAAGTCACTCATAAAAGAAACAAAATTCCCAAGGTGACGCACATCTCCCCAAGGAGAGAGAGAGAGAGAGAAGCCAGGCAAGGGGCAGTGTTGAGTGCATTGTCAAGCTGAGGGAAAGATGAAGGGAGGGAAGGAAGGAGGGCGAGAATGATTGAATGAAAAGGCGCCGTAACACCGAGGTCATCTGGCGTCATATGTAAAACAATAATATAATAAAAAACAAAATAAAGAAATG